>NW_027316167.1:10124422-10314355 GCF_026437365.1 Eucyclogobius newberryi
CTAAGCGTTTGTAGAGTACGAGATTGTGTACGACATTGCGGACATGGTTTGAAAAATGTCAATTTAACTATATCTTAATTTAACAGAGATATATTGCGCTTCTTTTTTAAGTTTCTTTTTTGGACATACAAAAAGAAAATTCACAGGACAAACACCAGATGGAAGAGGAAACTTACAAAGGGAAGTTGTGAAAAATGTATACTAGAGTCTCTGTTTCTGTCCATAATGTATATTTTCTCTTTTTATTCCAACGCCTCATTTTGTACATACCTTTTATTTCCATAATAGTTTGTTTCTTAATATTGTTTTACCATTTTGTTTTGCGTCACATGACCGAAGCACGTTCCTAGATTGTGAATTTTCCTTTTCTTTCAAATTTCTCTCATATTTTTACATTTGAGGATTCTAATTTACATCAACTCAACAAATCTGTCCAAAAACAAAACCAATACTTTGACCCGCTTCTAATGTCAGCAAATAAAACTGCCCTGAAAGTAAAACATTGAAATAAAGCAGCACTAACAAACAGGGATCAGACAAAAAAGATGAATAAAACTGAAAATGACATAAGATTAAATACTTTATTACATTCAAAACAATTTTCCAGTTCCAGATTGATTCTTGAAAGGTTTTTTTTCAGCGTTCACATAACAGTCTCTCTCTCTTTCTCTTTCCAACAGTTTAATACTTGTTTTAATAACATCTCCCGGTGAAATCACGTGGAAAAGTCTGTTTTTTTTCGTGATTGTCAGTTGCTATCGTTAAGAGGAAAAGTCAGTCATGTGTCGATGGTTGAAGCAAATGGTCATAATATAATATTCCACCGTTTGTTGTTAGTGCTTAACGTGTTATTACGACAAAAGGGGTCAGTTTAGGTTAAATCCGACTAATAATATAATAAACCTGTGGACCATCGCCATCACGTTTTAGTCGAGAGTCGGACGTTTCTAATCGTCGATGAGTCTTTCTAAATCTGTGATTAAAATGCCGTGGTTTTGAGTTCAGGAGGAAGATGATTTTTCTAAATGGCAATTATTAAAAATATGTATTGTTTATGATGTATGATTTTGTCCTATTAAAATCATACAGACATCTCAATATGAGAAAATATACAGTGATAAACTTAGTAATTTACACAGAACAAAGGTCATTTTAAGGTTTTTTATGTTTATTTTTGTATTATGTCTATTTAAAAATGGAAAATGAACCAGGAATAAAGTTGAATCGAAATCTAGTAGTACTTTAAACCTGTTGCTCGGGAGTCCTGTTATCACTGCAAATGTCTACTTTTGATGACAGACTTGGTGCACAAATAAAAATTAATAAAGATGTTGTACAGACATTTAATTGTACTCCATCCGAGGCTTTTCCGTCACAAATCTATGGACTTAATTTCTCACAACTAGGGATGTCAAGATGTCAAATTTTAGTGTGACTAGGGATTATCGTGAGAAAAAAACATCTCAATGGAACGATTATTTACAATTATTGTTGCCATTTCACATTTCAAGTTTGTGACCTTAGATGTGACAAAAACAGCCAGATAAAAGAAATACTTGAAAATAGAAAGTACTTTTTAAACATAGATCGAGTTGAAAACACTTCTCACAATTATTAGTAAATGATCAGAATTATCGATTAACCAAAGCATCTCGACATCCCAAGTTGCGACTGCCGACTGCATTTAAGTCCGTTACATTTTGTTCAGAACCCTTTAGTGATAGAACGATACTTGGTTTAGGATTACGGTTCCTGAACAGACATTTTTTCTGTATCCTGAACAACTTCTTCTTTTCTTTCATTCTTTCTTTCTTTAACAGCTTATCAACTTGAGAAACTTTTATGAATAAATTATTAAAGGGACACAGTAGCCTTTCTGGTGGGGCCTTGCTTTGCCTTGAATTCTCCACAGTATGGCATCAAATGTATCCATCTCGTCTGAATTGCACCAAAATACCTCAAAAAACATTTGTCTTTTGACTTGACGTGTCTGAAAACCTCAAAGTGCAAATCAGAGTTCTCATTTCCACGTCAATTGTTTCATTTATTTCATAGAGCCTAACCATTTTTGTACATGAACACTCTTGATAAATAAGACCCCTGGCCCGGTGGGGTTTACGTCAACTTGAACTGACTCGTCTTGCAGATGCTGTAGATCGGTTTAATGCCGTACTGTAAAGCATTCAAGGCAAACATCGCAACATCTCGCTCACCCCATCGCCCGTCACACTCATCGGTTTGCGTTCTGAGGTAAGTGCGGATCGTTTTAGCAAATTAACAAGACGTTTCAAACCTCGCAGTCCGAGTAAAACAGAAACGCATGCACAGATATTTGAGAAATTGAAAATACAAAAGAGTTAAAGTGAAAAATAGGCTTCTGCGGTGATTAAAGAGTGTCGAGACATTGGGCTTTCTTCGGCAGGTTCTCGAGGGTTTGAAGGCTTTTGCTACAACCCAGTCGCCAGAAACGAAACATGGAAACAGACAATTTGGCAAGAGAAATCCTGTCTGAACTTCACATTGAGGGATTTAATGCTGCATCGTCACATTTGCAAATACTGATATGTTTTCATAAAGATTACAATTATGTTCAAGTAGAGCTGCAAGGTTCATCACGACAAACTTTCATTGCATTTAGCAAAGATAGAATATTTATACCTACAGCAGGAAAACTAATACTCTTTCTGTGCATTTCTGGAACAGTTGTGACTCTTGTTTTGGCACCTAGATGTGTTAAAATGTGAACCCAATCCCAAACCCAAACAGAAATGGAAAAATAAGCGCACTAGATATGTTTTTTTCCGCTCTGCTCCATGTACAAGCACAACACTTCCTTCTGTCGTAATAAAACATCAAATGCAAATCCGAGTATCATTTAAAAGGCACAGCGAGTATTATTTCAAGTTCAAATGTCATAAAATTGACCAGCGTGTGTTCGAGACAAACATGTTGTGATTACAATTCCTTTCCTTTTTTGTTTATTCTCATATTCATTCAAAAATATTATCTCAAAGCTCGATATTGAAACAAATAGGTACGAGTTGTAAAACAGTAACTTCCATTAAATGAGCTCTTCCTCGATGACTGACGCAAACAAACCAATGGCACAGATTGGCAGCCACATGTCCACATCCTCGAGCAGCTGTGGCTAAAGACGTGTCTTATTTTACTACCAGGCGTGGAGTGAATGAATAATGCAATGTAAAGTATCTTTGAGTGTCAAAAACGTGCTATAAATGCAATATTATTAGTAGTAATAGCGCTAGAAATAATCAGTTTAATAGCCGACTAGTCAAACTATTATTCATTTGATTATCAACAATTATTTCTGTTGAAGATTGAGGCTTATGAAATACCTTTTTAACCAAATAAATATTGAAATATGGTGAATGAAAGCTTTTAAATAGAAAATATTTAGTGCAGTATTGACAAAAATAAATTATGTTTATATAATGTGGTTGTCTTTTTGATGTCTACACAGTCCAGATAAATACCACAATTATCAAAATACAATTATTTTAGTTTTAGTATTGTGATTTACCTTTGCGGTGTTGTGTAATTGTCATGTTTTATCCCATTTCCACGTGCTAAGTTGGCGACTGGGTTGTCCAAATCTAAAAAGTGTAACGTAAGACCTTTAGGAAGCAAACCGAACCTTTTATTTAACAACCCTGCTCCAGTTTTTCCTTTGGCAACACTCTGCACACTCCTGGTCCGGTAAAGACAGCCGACAGAAATAAGAGTCAGTGTAATGAAAGTCCAGCTCCACGGCGCCTTTAACCTGTGGGCGGCAGGCAGTTTGTACAGCTGTAGTTTTGTCGTTGCCTGAAAGTTTGGACCTGAACCGTGCATCGACTGACGCCGTACGTGCGAAGCAGCAGGTGACGGGCTTTGGACTGGACCTCCTCCCAGTTTGTGCCACTGGAGGGCGCTGTAGGTGATGAGAAAAGGAGACAGTGTTGAGTCAGATTGTGTGTAGTTTTTATTTTATGTACAAGATGTATTTGCACTCATCTATTTTCTTCTTCAAAAACAACGCATACATCCTGATTAATGTTATCAAAGACAACTTCAGTTAGTAAATAATTGTTCAATATTTTAAGTACATATTTAGGTGTCTAGTGCATTTTACAGTGGATACTTTTTACTTTTACTTCACTACATTTGTGAGCAGGACTAAAAAGGTAAAGTTTTCTTATGGTTTTAGATCTGGCTTACGAACGGCCAAATTTTTTAGGCAAAATTAAGTATTCTTGGTTCAATCTATCGCCCAAAAAATAGACCTAAATGTAAATAACCTTTTTTATCTTGCTGTTATTGATTGTCAAATTTAAATTAATTTTGTCTTTCAGAAAGTTCAGTTCTTTAAAGCCGGTCACAAACTTGAGGAACAGTAACATGCTGACCACAGGAATGAAAGAATTAAAGATATCACAGTTGTTTCGTCAGTCTCAATATCGTTAAATCACAACGTTTTTCTTACACTAACATCTGATACTGTGACACACTTAGTCCTAAAACATTTTAAAATGTTCTTTAACCTGTTACCACCCACCTATTTTGCCCTGTGCACAATGGTTGGACATACCCAAATGGCATTGCTTATTAAAAGAGGATCTTATGTTCCACATGCAAGTGTGATGCAGCATTAGAAAGCTTAGGCCTTCTAGTTTCTGCAGATGTGCACATGAACACTGTCAGGGCTTCAGAACTTACACTACAGAAGCCCAAACATAAACAAAACATCCTTTTTTAGTCTCGCCTGAATATTGTCAATTTGTAATGGTCCTGAGCATGACATATTTCATTGTGTGCATATGCTGTTCACTGTACATGATGTTTATCTTGTTGACAACAACTGTGTAAAGTTTCAGATCTCTAGGAACAGGCATTTTGGTGCTGTTGACCTTTTTGTATCAAAAAGTATATTCGGAACAAGTGATCCAAATATGTGCCAACTGTGCCAAACTGTTTTATTACAATTTTAGCTCCTCTATGATCATAAAACATACATGATGTTTTGTAGGCCACTAATACCTATTATAACTGTTAAAAACAATGTATGTGAAAATGTGTAAATATGAGTTTATCCATGAATTTCCCATATAGAGGTGAAAAAAAGAAAATAAATAATATTTTTATTTTATTTTTGTATTGGTATAATAATACATATATCTAACAAAATGCGCGACCAAAAGGCTAATAAAATCAGAAAACGTTATGCATAAAATCCAGTTGCCTCCTGCCCAAAAATCGGTCTCTTTACAGCAGTTACGCACGTGAATACAGAGGATTCTGTGTGTGGGACCCCTAAGTCCCGCCCCGCATTCTGAAGCTATTCTTATTGGCTAGAATAATATGTCAATCAAAGTCCGCTAAGTCACTGCTAACGTTAGCTATGTGGCTAAAAACACGTTAGCTTCGCGCGTCGGAAGCGGCGCATTTTTTTCCTCCGGAGGCTGTAGGGAACAAACCGGTGGACAGAAAAAATAGATGGTCTCATTCTGTAGGTAACAGTCTGAAGAAGAGATCGATGCCAAACACCATCTTATAAGTCAAACAGGTCATTTGTTATGGACGGAGAAATGCGCCGGACGAGCGCATTCTCTGACTATCGTCAACGAAGAAAACTTTGTTTACTTGACAATATCTCAAAATCGGAAAACTTCAGGAAAAATACAAGTGGATATTGTTGTTCAATGATTCCTTACGGACAGACTGAGCACAAGGATGTACAGAATTAAAGCCGTTTCGTCCGTCATAAACAGCAAACAGGTAGGACATGCGTTTGTAAAAGTTGAGACTTTCTCACAAACTATTGGCAATTGCTTCTTGGGGCATATAATTCAATCAATGACATATTTGTTTTGTTGAGAAAATAAGCTTTAAAATGATGCATAACTTGCTGGTATTGACCACGGAAATATAAGTGATGATGTAAGAGAATATTTGAGATGATGCGAGAAAATGCGAGCGGGCGAGCAAGTGGATGGTAACGGGTTAACCCTTTGACACTTTTTCTGCCACATAAAATACCCACGGCATTTCAATATTTTAGCACACCCCTAGATAGAAACTTAACACTTAAAGGAGAACAAAGTAACATTTGCATAATAAACTGTGTAAGTCCCTGTGATGGTGAATTATGTATTTTCAGGCTGTTGGAAGTGTCCGTCGTCGCCCCCTACTGTCTCGGAATGGAAAACAATCCACCCAACGACAACTCTCCTCTGAACCCTGGCTGGCTTTTTAAAATATTTGGCACGTTAAATGTTTTTGTATGAGATTGTACCGAGTAGTTTCAAATTTGTGTCTGTTCTCTGACGGTGTATTGTTACAAAGGAGCTGCAGGGGGAGCTCTATCGCTTCTTAGTTCTGCTTTAATGGAGATTTATAGATGTATGTAGTAAACGAGGATGTGGCGTTGGTTGGAGTTAGCAATTCAGGCAGGTGTTTTAGTGTGGACAGATTTACTCACTGAGCTGCAGATGCACTAGAGCTGCCGTTTTGTCCGCAGTCAGAGCCCAGACGTTGAGCTCGTCCACGGACTGGACGTCCTCGAGTTTCAGGAGATCGTCCCTGATCCGCTGAGTGTCCAGATGTCGCGGAACACCTGAAATAGGACAAAATCACAGGCTCGAACTGGAGCTAGGAATACTGGTGTTTTGTGGGTAGAGGAAATGAGCCTTACCTTCGAGCACTATGACGACGGTGTCTCGAATGATGCGGAATGTTGTGCAAAGGACCAACACTGAGAATATGTAGGTGCAAATGGGGTCGGCCAGCTTATACTCCGGCTTCAAGACAGGGGAGAAAACATTTAGTCAAAAGCGTTTTTCTACTCAATTTCAACTTGTTTTGTTCTGTAACAGTAAACTCAAGCTGTCAGTTAAAAAGATAAGTTCAAAGACAAATGGATTTCTTTTTTGATGAACTTCTTTTGCTTATTTCAAGACTCCCTTTAGCTTTGGCGCCAATGTCTCTACTGTTATTTTTAGTCAGTTATTTTTAGTCAATAAAAGAAAAGAATCATATTAATCAAAATGTTGGCACATTTTCTTTAGGTTTTTATTATTATTATTATTTAACAAATCCATATACTTTAGCACATTAAAAAACCCTATTTGCAAAAATGTAAGTACATTTCAGAATAAATCTGTGTGGTTCAAGTAAGTTTCCATGACCAGACAACAGGTCTAGTGGGGTTCAAGGCCCTTCATTGCCGCTTGCAGGTTTAACTTGGTCTAATGGTGACAGATGCTGGAGTTGGCCTGGTGTTTTTGGTTGATTTTTCAAAAGATGAGTTTCTCAAGAGCATGTTTAAAACGCAAATAAGAAAATGAATAATGCATAATATTTGTCCTTTAAAAAAGGAAATGAAACCCAGGACCTTCCTACTATGACAAAATGGATATCACAATATCAATCTTTACACTGGGATTTAATTATCAGACAAATGTGAAATGTCTGTCAAATAAATCACACAATATTTACAAACCAAAATTCTCCAAAAATGAGCTGTGCGAGTTCGAGCCACACGAGACTGAATTTGTAAAGGGATAAATTTGACAGACTTTGGACTCAGTGGGACTTCTATTTTAATTTGAATGCGCCGTGATTTTGTTTCTTTCAAGGTTCGTTGACGTCTACCTGTGTTCTTGTTTAGATTCTTGCTCTCTGGTCATTTTGTGTTCTGTATTGTTCTGTGTTCTATGTTTAAACTTTTTAAAAATGGAAAATAGAAAAAGAAAATGAACAACAACAAAAAAGTAAAGAAAACAATGTCAAAAACACAACTAAACTGACCTTAAAGCGGACGATGTAAGCGGCGATGAGCACGCCGACGCTCTGGAGCAGGTCTCCCAAAGCGTGGATGAACGCCGCCCGGACCGCCAGGCTCCCGTGCGACTTCTGCTGCGATTTGGGCCCGGAAACCTGCACCGCCGCTGCGCCGTGAGAGTGACCGTGGAGGTGGCCGTTCTGGTTCAGCAAGAAACCCATTCTACGGAGAGATGGAGGAACAGGGAGACAAAGTAAGTCCCACTGAAGATTAAGGCTGTAGACGGCAAAAACAAACCCTGACCAACCGATTCGTCGACTAAAAAAAGGGCTCCGGAAAAGCTCTCAAAACTATGAAATATCACGAGGATCTGACCATGAATCTGACCGAAAAACTGCACTCACAGCTGCACAGAAGTTGATGCAAAAACAACAGAAAAGTATTGTACTTTTCGGACTTTAAGCCGCTACTTTTTTCCCACACTTTGAACCCTGCGGCCCATACGATTGTACCGTTAATGGCTAACGGCTTCATATTTTACTGTGGGAGTTTCCGTGCTAAAGCAGCTGGTCGTTGTTTGATTTGTTCATTAGACCAATAGAGACACGATAAGATGAACAAATAAATAAAACATTTAATACGAGAGTAAACAAAGTGCAGGGGACAACGGAAGGTACGAGGAAGTCTACAAACAAAGATCATGAGTAGCTGCAGAAATGACACACCACTAGTAACTGCAAACACCAATACTAACAGTGAAATAGAATACAGATGATTACTCTTTTTTGTTGTGTACAATAGAATGTGATTTTCAGTGCTGCCCAGTGGTAGAGTGGTTAAGGTGGCAGCGCACATGCAGTGTTGCGAGTTCGATTCCCGACTCCGGAAATGTACTGCTTGTCCTCCCATCGCTCTCATCCCCATTTCAGGCTCAGCTGTCTTGTCCAATAAAGCCTACAAGCCAAAAATCCTTAAAAAAATAAAAATAAGTTCTGATGTTCAGATGAGTTTTAGTTCTGATGTGGATCAAAAGCTTTTGTGATTCGTTTTGTGGTATCAAATTTTGGAATAATATAAAAGGAACAACTTAAAAGGATGTTCAAATAACCATCAGTTCAAAAGTGCCTCACAAAACATCTTTCAAAGTACCAAGCAGAAAGAAATCAGTACTTGAGTGCTTTATTTTGTGTTTGTAAGAACCGAATTTAAACAAATGGGTGATGGTGGTGCAGAGAAAGCGGAGGGAATCCACGGTGGTGATGGGGGAAGTCTGTGATAGCGAGGGGGGGCTGGGGGGCTATGACTTTCCTGAAGTCCACGATCATCTCCACTGTCTTCTGGGTGTTGAACTCGCTGAACCAGACGCTCAAATGACTTCATGACAGACGTTAGCGTCACACGTCTGGTAGTCATTAAGTCCAGTGATCCGGGGCTTCTTGGGGACAGGGACAATGATGGACGACTTGAAGCAGGCTGGGACATGGCATGACTCCAGGGAGGTGTTAAAAAATGCCAGTGAAGACAGGGGCCACTGCACACAGAGGCGGGGTTGTCGTTTGAGAACTGCTGCTTTGGCAACGGCGTGGAAGGCATTGCTGACTGTTGTGTAACCGTGATCCAGTGTGTTCTGCTCTCTGGTCGGGAATTTAATAAACTGTCTGTCCTTTGGGAGTTTGTGGCTGAGATTCTCCTTGTTAAAATCTCCCAGGACAATACACAAGTAGGGATGCATACCTAAACCCGCATTCAGGTTCAAGTCCGGATTCGAATCCAGAGGTTTAGGTTTAGGTCCGGACTCATTAGGTCCGGACCTAAACCATGCCATATTTGCATAATGTTACAACAGCGTAACACAAGCTACTTCGTTAAATTAAGTTGAAGACACTTGAACAAGGACGACAATCAAACACAAGGCTTAAATGCAGATTGAAATAAACTCAACTAGTCTGCTTTATTCACTGTTTTTTAACAGAAGTTACAACTTACAAATCACAAGCTACTAGTTAAGACTCAACTCAACAACAAGAGCATGTTGAGTATTGTTGACAGAGTCAGTCTGGGTCAAGGGTCAAAGCAGCTGTTTCATCTGATACAATGTTTTGCATTAGACACATTTCCACTCTTTAATGTTGCAGAGCCATTGGCATTAAAAGTCAGGTAAAAACCTTCAAACAGACAAAACACCAGTGTAAATAATTAAGTCACAGTGTAAAATAACAGAGTTACAAAAACTAGCATAAAAGTCAACTTGAATCACTATAAAGCATCAACTTAGCAGTATCAAAAGTAGAATATGAAAAGATTTTACACAACAAATCAAAATAATACATCTCACACACGTACGAGGCGCTCCCGTCTCACACACGTACGAGGCGCTCCCGTCTCACACACGTACGAGGCGCTCCCGTCTCTCACACGTACGAGGCGCTCCCGTGTCTCACACGTACGAGGCGCTCCCGTCTCTCACACGTACGAGGCGCTCCCGTGTCTCACACGTACGAGGCGCTCCCGTCTCTCACACGTACGAGGCGCTCCCGTCTCTCACACGTACGAGGCGCTCCCGTCTCTCACACGTACGAGGCGCTCCCGTCTCTCACACGTACGAGGCGCTCCCGTCTCTCACACGTACGAGGCGCTCCCGTCTCACACGTACGAGGCGCTCCCGTCGCTCCCGTCTCACACACGTACGAGGAGCTCCCGTCTCACACGTACGAGGCGCTCCCGTCGCTCCCGTCTCACACGTACGAGGCGCTCCCGTCGCTCCCGTCTCACACGTACGAGGCGCTCCCGTCGCTCCCGTCTCACACGTACGAGGCGCTCCCGTCGCTCCCGTCTCACACGTACGAGGCGCTCCCGTCTCACACGTACGAGGCGCTCACACACGTACGAGGCTCTCCCGTGTCTCACACGTACGAGGCGCTCCCGTCTCACACGTACGAGGCGCTCACACACGTACGAGGCTCTCCCGTGTCTCACACGTACGAGGCTCTCCCGTGTCTCACACGTACGAGGCTCTCCCGTGTCTCACACGTACGAGGCTCTCCCGTGTCTCACACGTACGAGGCTCTCCCGTGTCTCACACGTACGAGGCTCTCCCGTGTCTCACACGTACGAGGCGCTCCCGTGTCTCACACGTACGAGGCGCTCCCGTCTCACACACGTACGAGGCGCTCCCGTCTCACACACGTACGAGGCGCTCCCGTCTCACACACGTACGAGGCGCTCCCGTCTCACACGTGCGAGGCGCTCCCGTCTCACACGTGCGAGGCTCTCCCGTCTCACACGTGCGAGGCTCTCCCGTCTCACACGTGCGAGGCGCTCCCGTCTCACACGTGCGAGGCGCTCCCGTCTCACACGTGCGAGGCGCTCCCGTCTCACACGTGCGAGGCGCTCCCGTCTCTCACACGTGCGAGGCGCTCCCGTCTCTCACACGTGCGAGGCGCTCCCGTCTCTCACACGTGCGAGGCGCTCCCGTCTCTCACACGTGCGAGGCGCTCCCGTCTCTCACACGTGCGAGGCGCTCCCGTCTCTCACACGTGCGAGGCGCTCCCGTCTCTCACACGTGCGAGGCGCTCCCGTCTCTCACACGTACGAGGCGCTCCCGTCTCTCACACGTACGAGGCGCTCCCGTCTCTCACACGTACGAGGCGCTCCCGTCTCACACGTACGAGGCGCTCCCGTCTCACACGTACGAGGCGCTCCCGTCTCACACGTACGAGGCGCTCCCGTCTCTCACACGTACGAGGCGCTCCCGTCTCTCACACGTACGAGGCGCTCCCGTCTCTCACACGTACGAGGCGCTCCCGTCTCTCACACGTACGAGGCGCTCCAGTCTCTCACACGTACGAGGCGCTCCAGTCTCTCACACGTACGAGGCGCTCCAGTCTCTCACACGTACGAGGCGCTCCCGTCTCTCACACGTACGAGGCGCTCCCGTCTATCACACGTACGAGGCGCTCCCGTCTCTCACACGTACGAGGCGCTCCCGTCTCACACGTACGAGGCGCTCCCGTCTCACACGTACGAGGCGCTCCCGTCTCACACGTACGAGGCGCTCCCGTCTCACACGTACGAGGCGCTCCCGTCTCACACGTACGAGGCGCTCCCGTCTCACACGTACGAGGCGCTCCCGTCTCTCACACGTACGAGGCGCTCCCGTCTCACACGTACGAGGCGCTCCCGTCTCTCACACGTACGAGGCGCTCCCGTCTCTCACACGTACGAGGCGCTCCAGTCTCTCACACGTACGAGGCGCTCCCGTCTCTCACACGTACGAGGCGCTCCCGTCTCTCACACGTACGAGGCGCTCCCGTCTCTCACACGTACGAGGCGCTCCCGTCTCTCACACGTACGAGGCGCTCCCGTCTCTCACACGTACGAGGCGCTCCCGTCTCTCACACGTACGAGGCGCTCCCGTCTCTCACACGTACGAGGCGCTCCCGTCTCTCACACGTACGAGGCGCTCCCGTCTCTCACACGTACGAGGCGCTCCCGTCTCACACGTACGAGGCGCTCCCGTCTCACACGTACGAGGCGCTCCCGTCTCACACGTACGAGGCGCTCCCGTCTCACACGTACGAGGCGCTCCCGTCTCACACGTACGAGGCGCTCCCGTCTCACACGTACGAGGCGCTCCCGTCTCACACGTACGAGGCGCTCCCGTCTCTCACACGTACGAGGCGCTCCCGTCTCTCACACGTACGAGGCGCTCCCGTCTCACACGTACGAGGCGCTCCCGTCTCACACGTACGAGGCGCTCCCGTCTCACACGTACGAGGCGCTCCCGTCTCACACACGTACGAGGCGCTCCTGTCTCACACGTACGAGGCGCTCCTGTCTCACACGTACGAGGCGCTCCTGTCTCACACGTACGAGGCGCTCCTGTCTCACACGTACGAGGCGCTCCTGTCTCACACGTACGAGGCGCTCCTGTCTCACACGTACGAGGCGCTCCTGTCTCACACGTACGAGGCGCCCCCGTCTCTCGCATCTTTAAACTTATTTCGCCGGCTTCAACTTATGCCCGGAAGACGCGTGCGTCGCTAATTAGGGTCCGTGTGCGCTATTGACAGCGGCGCATGGCAATGTTTACGTCGTTTCCAGCGCGAATTTCCGCAACACACTCAGAACCTGGTCCGCGAGCGCGCGCTGTGCCTCCTGCACATTCGCGCTCGGTGGAATGTAAACAGTGGCCAGGATGAATGACGCAAACTCACGTGGAGAAAAGAATGGTTTGCAGTTGATGAAAATATATTCCAGATCAAGAGAACAGTGTTTGGAGATCACGTCACATCTGAAGACCAGGCGTTGTTGATGTAGAAACAGACTCCACCGCGTCTTTTCCCTCTGGAGAGCTCTCGCACCCGGTCAGAGCAGAGCGGCCCTCCAGCTGTACGGTGGAGTCCGGGACCGACTCGCTGAGCCACGTCTCCGTAAAAGCACAAAACAGGAGATGAAGAAAAGTCTCCGTTTCATCTCATCAGCAGCGCTAGTTCGTCCAGTTTGTTGGGTAGTGATCTCACGTTAGAGTGTGCCTTGTTTCCTCAGACGCACCAGCGCGCCCTCCTCTTTTGCGGCTGGCCCTTTGCTTTTCAATTTTCAAATTCTATCTTAATTTGATTTAGTTCTAACACAGTCAACAGCCTGACACAACTCCTCTTGGCCTGGAAATTTACATGTCCGGACCTCCTGGAGTGACTAGGAAGTCCCATGTTCTGTTTCACACTAGGACAAAGCCAGCAAGACATGTGAATTGAATTAATGCAAATGTTATGTACTGTCTCCTTCCTGAAACCCCTGTTTCTTTTATGTCCCATTTGCTCCTTGGTTCCTTTGTACCTGAGAGACCAGTGACCGGGAACTTCTGTGTGTGTGTGTGGTCATGTGACCATCTGTGATTTAGGGAAGGGGACAGACGTGGGACGGGAGGACTTGGGAGACACACATTTTGGGGAGCAGGGAAGAGACAGACGCACACGAGTTTCTTTCTGATTCAACCACAAGATTAAACAGTTTACTTTTGAAACGAGACAACCTGCTTCTTTGTCTTATCGAGAGATTTTTGCCACTACACGGCGTCTCACACATTTGGCCAAAATAAGAGCTATTTCTGCAACAGATGCTGAAAAAACTGGAACTAGGTCCGTAGGAGTTGTGTTTCTGATGGATAAGAGCTCTTCACGGGTGTAAGAGCACGCGGACACACAATTTACGCTCGTAGCCGTTCATTACTGCAGTTTCTTCTCTGTCGTAATCACATCTACAACTCTTTTGATTTTGTCAGCATCAAAGTTTGTTCCTGCGAGTTTCTAGACTTGATACGAATTTAAGAAACGATCATGCACATTTAGGCTGAAAAAGGTTTGGATTCACTGCGCTCACATGAGGTTGACGGCAACGCCCACAGCTGCGGTGATGAGCATGACGTCGCCATCGATGTCGAAGTCCTGGCTCATGGTCCTCTGCACAGCCTCGAACAGCAGGACCGCGGTGAGGATGTAGATGAGCATCACACTCAGCACCGCAGACACCACCTCTGCACAATCCAAACACACGGTCACTCAAAACGCTTTACAGAAAGAGAAGAAAATGTGCGTTAAAATCACAAAACAGACAAGTAAGAAATTATTTGTTATTTATGAGTTGATTGTTATCGTTTTGTCAATCCAGGCGAGGGAAACTTGATTAACGGGAGTTTAGTCCTGGTTTAGATCTGGTTTTGTCCTGTCTGGGGCTGGTTCTTAGTCTTCAAAGGTGAAATATTGTGCATTATTTCTATTGTTATTAGCCTTTAAAAAATCTCTTGATTACCTTTAGTTTGGCATCTCATGTTTTAGAAAATATAACAAAATTACATTTTGTTTTCGGGATTTCGGCCTATTTCCAACGCTGTAAACTGTAATTCCCCCTTGCAGCCAGCAGATGGCGCCGGCACTCAATAGTCTTAAATACATGTTTCATAGAACAGGCTGTCAGTTTACTTCCTGGTCTCAGCACGCAACTGTACTGATCATGATAAGACGACAGAAAGTCACAGAACGAGTCTGGCGAAGATTCTCTGTGCCACGTCAGCTATTATCGAAGAAACGTCAGTTATTATCGAAGAAACGTCAGTTATTATCGAAGAAACGTCAGCTATTATCGAAGAAACGTCAGCTATTATCGAAGAAACGTCAGCTATTATCAAAGAAACGTCAGCTATTATCAAAGAAACGTCAGCTATTATCGAAGAAACGTCAGCTATTATGGAAGAAAGGTCAGCTATTATCGAAGAAAGGTCAGTTATTATCGAATAAACGTCAGCTATTATCGAATAAACTTCAGCTATTATTGAAGAAAGGTCAGTTATTATCGAATAAACGTCAGCTATTATTGAAGAAAGGTCAGTTATTATCGAATAAACGTCAGCTATTATTGAAGAAAGGTCAGTTATTATCGAAGAAACTGCAGTTATTAACGAAGAAACGGCAGTTATTATCTTATCAAAGAAACGTCAGTTATTATTGAATAAACGTCAGCCATTATCGAATAAACGTCAGTTATTATCGAAGAAAGGTCAGTTATTATCGAAGAAACGGCAGTTATTATTGAATAAATGTCAGTTATTATCGAATAAAAAGCAGTTATTATCGAATAAACGTTATCGCGGCGTTGCAGAGACGGTTAGAGAATCGGCGAGGAGGGGACTTTCTAACCAGGATTCCTCAAACTAGTGCGAATAAAGCTAAATGCTACTCCAGTTATGTTTTTGAATTGGAAGCAATGTCAGAACATGGTTAAAATCTAATGATATTTACCCTTTAACAGTTCGACAAACAGTATGAATTTTTGCCTACTGTCTCGAGCACAAAAAACACTTTACTGTAACTCAAATATTGACAGCGTCTTCCATTTCTATCTGAGCGAGTCCTGACGTGCTTTTTCATCGAGCGGAAGAGGAAGTGGTGGCAGGCCGTGAACGTTTGTGTGTAAGACTGAAAGACGCACCGAGTCTGTGCAGTCCAAAGGTGAATCTCTTCGTCGGAGGTTTGGTGGAGAGCCACAGAGCCAGAAGTGAAAACAAAATGCCCACCACATCCGTCAACATGTGCACGGCATCAGTCATAATGGCCAGACTGTTCGACACATAACCGCCTGGAAGAGAAACATGAAAAACATTAGACAGTTTGTTTTATTATTATTGTGTAGCGACATTAAGAGGAAATAAACTCATTTCTAGATTGTTAATGGAATTTTAATGTATATCACTGGTTAAAAGTTTGACCAAAGCATCATTATCATTGGTAAATCTGGTTCTTGAACAAATGTACAGGGTAATACCAATTAGGGCTGCAACAATTGATATTTGTCATTATTTATTATTTTGTTCATTATTATTTATTTGTATTTTGATAATGGTAATCTGGACAATACATACTCTGAAAAACACACACACACAAAGAGTTTTTTTTTTTATAACAACGACAGCCGCATTATTAGATCAAAACGTCAAAAAGAAATTAACAATTTCAATAATACAATTGATTCGTAAATACTCTCCATCTAGAAGCCTTCAGTTGCCATATTTTAACCTTCGTTTGTTTAAAATGTGCTTAAAAATTCTCAATAATCTGTACAAGAATAATGATTGTTTAACTAGTCAATTAATCTGAAAAATAATCGTGTGTTGCAGCTCTAATTGCAATCAAACCATTAATTTGACTCATAAAAATACATTCATAAAAATATAATCAATTCTGGCCAGTAAAGTTGTGAATTAGTATTTATTCTATTGTTATATTATTATGTAGGGCTGTATGTCTTAATTGTTTAGTCAGTACTTTTATTTAGATAAGATTTAGGGCAACAACAGCAAAAGGAGAGGGCAGCTCAAAATGTTGTATTTTTTGGGTAAATTATATGTAAAAAGGTAGATTAAATTCACAATTTACAAAATGACTGTCTTACATGGTTTTAAAGTACTTATTTATTTTTTTTAATTTATTTTTTTTTTTTTTTATTTAAATTAAATTTTTTGTATTAGTATTATTTTATTTTTATTTATTTTTTCATGCAAGTGTTTTTTCACTTCACTTTGGTCCTATACTTAAAGATACTTGTTGGTTTTGAAAGTTTTTAACCACACCCCCTTTAGTTGACTAACTGATAAAGCCGCGTTCAGACTGCGGCGTCCAATTCGCGCCCGACGCAGGAGTTGGACGTCTATACATTTTAAGGCAGACCACTCGGACATGCGTCCAGGGCGTCCGGGGCGTCCAGAGCACATGTGCAGTGGAGGGGTTGTTGTGTTTCCTTGTGTAGCTGTGCGATGGAAGAACAGGTGGGGAAAGTGGCTTTGGTGTATCAACTTCAAAAAAACAGAGGCGATGGGCTCCGGGGCTTGTCTGGGACCCCCAGTACTTCAGAGCTGAGCAGAGTTTTGTGAATATCATCATTTGCTCCAAGAGCTGCATCGTGAGGATTTTTTTTTTTTTTTTTATCGTCGCGGAGTTTGTTTTGGCTCTTCTTGCGGATTGTGCGTATCAAGTCACTGGAGCGTAATCTATGATTGGCTGCTGCGCGGCGTCTGCCGCTGAAAAGTTGAGCTTTGTCCAACTTTTCTGCGTCGGCCGCTTTGGACGCACAAAAAAAACAAAACAGGAAGACTCGCGTCCACATAGACTTTGAATGTAAACTGGACGCTTTGGACGCTGCGGTGTGAACGGCCCTTAAGAATGACATGTCATTAGTCGACCAAGAAGTTCCTATTATTAAGTATAAATACAAGTAAAGATCTTCCTTTTGTTATATTATCCAAACTAAGAAAAAAGGTACACAAACACATCATTGACAAAAGATGCATAACAGCTGCTGCTGTAGTACACGTGCTAAAGAAATGGATCAGGCATTGACATTGGTATTTGTAGAGCTTAAATATACAAACAATACAAAAACCAAATAGCACAGCTCAAGCAGAAAACACTCAAGTCTAGTCTTACATGTAACGCTTCATTTAGTTCATCGTTTGACTTGGGGAGTCCAATTTCCACCTCGCCTTTTCTTTTGTTACGCTTGAGTGACCTAAATAAACCACATTATAAATAGAAACAATATAAACTTGCTTCCAAACTAAATAATTTCAAAATATATACCAATATTTCAATTACAAACACTTTATTCTGTTTTTTATTGTTTGTTATTAAGAAAATATGAGCCTCGAAGTATGTATATTGTTGTACAAATTAGGTGGCATTCATTTGAACAACTATTACTAGTTCTTGGTTTTAATGTTTGTTTTTGATAAGCATTTGTACAATTATGGCACATTTTTACGCGTTAACCTCATTGAGCAACATGTTTTCCAGACGTAACTAGTCATTTACGGATGATGCCTAAAAATACAGCCCTGTGTGTGAGCTCGTCATGTGTTACTCATTATCCGTGTTTAACTGCTTCATAAAGCTCTGTCAACTCGCTTTTCTGTTTATAAACTTGAATGTTTATGTGAAAATGTTGTTCATGTAATAGTTTGTGCTGTCATTTTCAGGGCATACATTAGTCAGACCTGTAGTTTTTTAAATATTTACTGTGATGACACGAAGCAATATACAATATAATATTACATATAACATTTTGTGTAAGGAATATTAGCCGTACAATAAAACCCATATTATATATACACTATACTATACTATACTATACTATACTATACTATACTATACTATACTATACTATACTATACTATACTATACTATACTATACTATACTATACAACCAGCACCTCTTTAGCTTCATCTTGGTCAAAGTTTGTAAAAATCTCATATTCTTGCCAGATTAATCACTTATTTAAATAATTTAATTGTTAGTTTTATTCAATCATGTGTATAAATAATTATTCTGAAGACCAAAATCAATCTGGGTCTAACAAAGTACTTTTAGGAATTACATTTTCAAAAGGGTGTCGACCCTCAGAGGCGACTGTTGTTGTGATTTTGGGCCTTACAAAAATAAATTGATTTGATTTGATTTGATAAATAATCAAAACAAACGCCTTTTTTTTTTTTAAGATCATTGTCGTTCTTACCTATAATTTCCCCAGTCATGAACAGGAAATACAGCGTTGCAGCGATGATCAGCCTCTTCATCACCTTTTTGTGCTTCAGCGCTTCTTTCTTCCTGATGCAGTTCTCGCACGGGTCCAGGTTCGTCCCGGGACTCAGCGAGCTCGCGTCCAGCAGCAGGTCGTCGTCGTCGTCCGCGGCCCCCCCGACCACCAGCGTGTTCACCGCGACGCCGTTGGAAGCGTCGCCTGAGGAATAGTCCGACATCTCCCCGGACACGACCACTCGCAGCTTGTTGAACTTCGGTCCGTCCTCTTCGGCCAGCTCGTCCGAGAACTCGAAAGGCGCCGTGTCGCTCAAGTCCCAGTCGCTCCGGTCCTTTCGGAAAGCGGACCTCATCTTGCTCAAGAAGCTGCCGCCCGACATGGTTGTAAAACGGCAGGCGAGCAAAGTGTAACCGGGTGAAAGTAATGAAAGTGTGTGTGAAGCCGTCAGCGTCCGCTCAGGTAATCATTGACCCAGCTCGACCAGGAGGCGATGAGGAGACGAAAACAGCATCACAAGCCTATTATTTAGCATCTGTAGGAGAGAAATACAAACATGGTGAGGTAAGCTTGAAAACAGAGGAGCAGGCAATAGTAGTGCAATGAGAGGAAGTGAACATGATGCACAAATATGCAATTGGGGTTGGACGTTATTGACAAAAAAGTACATCTCGATATTTTTTGGGAGTATCCTAATAACGATATTCAAACAATATTGTGTCAGTCCAACAGAATTGTGTTAAAAAGTGTCTTCAAATGTGTTAGCTGACATCAGACGAATGTGAAATGTCTGTCAAATTAATCACAACAGTTATTTTAAAGTTTACATTTAACTTTTTACATGTTCATTTTAAATCAGCTCGTTTTTACAATATACAATATACTCAATATTATTTTTTTCACTATGTCATCAAGATTTTGATTGCGCAACTTTATACATTTTTATTGCAATACAGCAAAATGCATATTTTTGTAAGATGAAGGGTCATTGTCAAACGTGAAAGATTCTTTGGTTCTTTGGATCAAATAGAAAGATAATGATCTTGATGATTAAGCATAGGTCAATTGTATTGCCTCTATTAGAATTACAGAATCAGAAAAGGTTTATTGCCATTGCTAATGAACAGAATGCACAAACATAGGAGGTTGCTTTGGTGAGTTGGTGCAGAATTAGTTTCTTTTTGCGTACATTTCAAATGAAAAGAACGCCAACTATTACTGTATATTACGACTGCTGCGATTAACTAATCGGGGCTAGTCGACAATAACAAAATAATAAAAATCATATGCAGACTCTGTAACACATGTCAAAAGACCTTTTTGTAACAAAGACAGCAACATTATTACACAAAAATGTTTAGAGATAATAAATGATTTCCTATTTTCATCAATAATACACTTTTTTCATTGTCGAGAAGTCACCATACTTCGATCTTTATTTGCCTGACAGTGTATTTAAAAGTCTAAACATACTACAGAAATTATTGTTTGACTAGTCGACAAATCAAAAAACTACTTGCTGACTTGTCAAATACTAAAATAATTGCAGTAAATAGACCATACGATATAAAGAACGATGTTGAAAGAATATATTTAAGAATGACTCATTATTTGTACAACAGTCATCTCAGAGGCTGTAATCAATATTCAGCAGAACAGGTTCTATTTTGTGTCTAAACAGCAAAAACTCTTGCCTTGTTGTGTACATTATTGTAATTTGCACGTGACCCTGATTAAGCAGATATATATAGATGCTAGTAAATGTATGCACATTCTGATAAACCAAAACAGCAATGCACAAATAAAGGACGAAAGTCTTTAAATGATCGACTTTCAAATACAATTGTAATGACAGAAGGCAACAGCAATAAAAGGGACTTAAAAAGGGAAACAACTCTGCAATGTAAACGATTTAGGTCACATTTTAATCCTGATGTTGGGTAAAATGTCCAAATAATTTCTTGGATTTGGGCCGAAAATTATGATGACCTTTCGCTACAATGTCATGGATTAATACGTAGCTTTATGGGGGAGAAAAAATGCACGTTTCAGCATTTAAAGACATTTAAAGACCGCATTACGAGACCGAACCCAACAGATAGTAAAAGTGTTGAAGTTTACCTACAGCGGTGGCTAAACAGTAACAGGCTAGTAACCATTAGCGCAATTTCTATCCAATAGCATGACAAGCTGAGACATCCCATAAACCTGTTGGTTCATACGAAAACACAAGCAGGACTTACCGACAGATCCCAGAGAAGATTTGATGATTTAATGTCTTGGTTAGACTAAAAACTGTCATCACAGTGTGAGAGTGCGTGCGACTCCGAGACTCACCGCGACTCGCCCGCGAAACCCGGAAGTAACGCCAGAGATCATCTCGAGTGGAGAGAGCACATAAATAAAAATAAAATCTCGAGTTAGGTTTTTTTTTTTTTTTTTTTTTACAGTAAAGCATTTACCTTAACCAGTTTAAAGGTTGCATATTTCTGGTAACTGCTTTAGATTTGACTAAAAGGGCCAATTTATTTTCCAATAACAAATCTAAATTTAATGCTCTAATATTCAGGGGTTTCAGCTACCTGTTATATGCAACATTATGAGGCCTTTCTCCTGTTCAAAAGATATAATTATTTGTTGGATATTGTCATTACAATTATATTGCTACTGCTATGGTCAATGCTACAATGTAAGTAAGTAAGTAAGTAAGTACATTTTATTTGTATAGCACCTTTCACAGACAGAAATCACAAAGTGCTTCACAAAACACAGAATAAAACGATAAAAACACAAACAATTTACAGTGAGCAACACATATACAACAATATACAGTCAAATCAGCCGCTAAAACAAATGCTATTGCTACTGCTAATGTTGTATCGTTCTGAAACCCATGGAAGGTGAACAGGAGAAAATGTATTACAATGTATTTAAAGTGTTTAATCATTTAAGGTTTTATATAGAAATTATATCTTTTAGAATTAGATATCAAGTCTATTAAATGAAATAATAAAACACATTTAGATGCAGGTGTAAAATGCGTAATCTCCTCTGTTTTGAAACGTCTCTGCGCAGTCACGTGATGACGTAGCTAAACAGTCACATGAGGTTTGGCCAGACGCAGTGAGAAATCTCCAAAACACGTATCCTATTTTCTCTCGTTTACACCTTTTTCACTTAACAAACAAATCCCCGACAAACCGTAAGTGCATTTTAATACACCTTTACCACAAAACACTAGATATACGGTTGCTTTAGTCTTGTAGTGTTGACATTTGAGTGGCCTCGCTAGCTGCTCCAATGCAGTGGTGTTCGGACAGGCACAGACAAGCTGCTAATGTGTTTGTACTGATAATATCCATCGGTATGACAACTTTTTTAGGTTTTTCTGGAAAGGTTTGCCATTTCAGCTGCAGTCCATGGAAGCAGAGGAGGAGGCAGAGGGCCCAGCACCAGTGTCCCATGATGACTACAATCTGCCATATGAAGGTCTGTGTGTTGTTCATGCTTTCACTTCCGCTTTATCTAGACTCTACAACTCCCCATGTGCTGCAGAGAATAGACAAGACAACGAAAATGCATTGTAGAGCTGAAGTTGTGAAGTATCTGTGTAATCAGACCATGTTTCTGATCCAAAGTGCACTTACGGGATCGCAGAAGTTCACACAGGATTACAAAACAATAGGTGAAAGTTACTGCTTCAAATATTTGCAGAAAAGTACTACCGGTAGTCAATCAGTGTCTATCTGTAAATGATGGATTATACTAATTTCACTCCCAAATCTGACTAAAATATGCCTTCTCCTTTTGACGGTGGTCTTAATAAATCCTTATAATCCCAATTAAATAAAATGCCATCAACCGGTTAAGGGACTACTAAATGACTAAAGGCACTCAAACCCCTCCACCACGTTAAGGTGTCGGTTCAAGGAGGAGATCTTTTAGATAACTAACAAATAACCAACAGGCTTTGTAAGCGGCATACTGAAACTAGTTTGTCATTCACAAATAAAGGCTTAATCTTGAAATCCAAGTGCTGCTGATAACATAACTTCCTGCCGCTCAAACCTTAACATCCTTCTGCCAAAACAGTCAGTTTCCATCTTCTTTTCTTCTTCAAACCTTCTTTATCTGGACACATCAGACTTTATCTCCAAAACATCTACCCTAAACTTGAATCCTCATCTTTTCCATCCTTGACATGTGCAAATGTTACCTCAAAATAGCACATATATCGACACAGAGTTTCCGCAATGTCGCAAGAATGATTGGATATCAATTACATCGAATTTAAGTTCCTCTATGTTGCAATACATCTGTTAAAGCATACGACAATTGCCCACCCTACTACATTTAATCTAATATAGACCATTAGATTAGAGAAAGTCACTCAAGATCACTCTCGCAGGGCTGTGGTCGACTAACGAAATTCATGGTCAACTAAAAACATGTTCTGCTGATCGATTGGTTGACTAAAAAGTGTGCACGACTCTCAAAACTATTGATTATCTCTGTGCATCTGACCCAAACTGCACTCACAAGACTAAAACGACACGAGGACTTCATGCAAAAACAATTATTTGTACAGAAAAGCACTGAAACAGTGCATTTATATGTAAAAAAGAAGATAAAACCACAACAAAACTGGGACTAAACCTGGCACTAAATCAAGACTTGACCAGGTCTAGAAAATGACCAAAACCAAGTCTACATCAGGACAACAGGTCTACATCAAATTATTTATTATGTATTATTTATTATTTATTATTTATTATTTATTATTCATTATTATTATTATCATTATTATTATTATTAAATGTATTGTGTCTTGCTCTCTGTTTATTTATGTATTATCATTTTCACTCATCACTCGTCTTGTCCATGTTTTTTTTTGCCCTGTGTTTGATTATATTGAATTATTAAATGTATTTTTTATTTTTTGTCAAACTTTGTTTATTGTTGTTTGTTTATTAATTCATTATTATTATTATTTTATTTTTTTTCTCTTGCTCTCTGGTTGTGGTTTTGTTTGTTCTGTGTTTGTATGTTTCAAAAAAGAAAAAAGAAATGGGATCATATCAAGTGTGAAGGCATCTTTAGTTCATTCCCAAATCCTCAACAACTCACTTGCCTGACCAACCATTCCCAACACGTTTTGACAGACTTTACAAAACCTGAGGGTCTGGGATCCAACCCAGTCGCTCCAATTTCCAAAGGGAGTGATTGACAGGCGGATTAACCAATCAGACAAACGCATTGTCCGTTCGTGTCTAAACAAACATGGTGGATTACGTGGAAAGAATAAAAATAACACAGACTGAGAAACGTTGCCGACTTCTGCTGAGTCAACAATCGACGCACTAAACTCTATAAATCAGGTAAATGAAGTTATATATTTTGTTCTGAAAATATTTGAGCAATGTCTTCCGCATTTGAGGGACACGTGACACAAATTAGCGGCGGTGGCTGGACCGGTAAATTCTGGAGAGTTTTTTTTGACGCCCCCAATGGTCCAAATCCAGACCGAGATGCATTCGAACAGAATGTGGGCGGGGCTGGCTGGTCAGGCAAACAACTCACTGCATGTCTTCTCATTTTGCTTTTGTCCCGTATAAATCTCCTCATTCTCTAAATAAATGGTTGACTTATACAAATTTTGATTGACGCCATCGACCGACTAATCGACTTAACAACTAAAGACATACAGCCCTAAACTCATGTCACGCACAGGTCTTCGTTGTTTGAGGAATTAGTTTGTCTTCAGCAAAACGCCACACTATTTTATTGGAGAACGATTTACATTTTGGTTTGGCACGAGTTGTCATGGAATCAGACAATACACCGATGCCATTCCTTAACACATAGAGAACACAATTCAACTTAGAATATGAAACGACACAGAAATATCAGACATTTGTATGGCAAGCTTGGGAGAAAACGCCGGGACTGATCACGCAGGCTGTGGTAAGCAGCCTGCGTGATCCTCCTGCGTCTCACCCCGTTTTTTCTCATGCTGGTTGGTTTTATTAGATATTCTGGAATAGGCGGGTCACATTTCTCATTGGTCAGCTTCACATCAAGGCACTTGTTTTACAGCTGGTATTTTTCCTAGAGATCAAGCCTTGGGTAATGTTTACCCAAACTCCTCTGGGCTGTCACCCCCCCTAGGGTAAACATCCTTTGGCCCATCTTTACGACCCTTTCTCTGCAGTTTGTAACACACCCGCTCTTCTCTTAGACTAATGATGCAGATAAAATATCACTATTATGCAGATAAAATACATCACAGAAATATAATCATATATTCACATTTTATCACACGAGTCTAATGGATGTGACATTTGAAGGATAAAAGTGAACAGTGTTTTCATTTGCAGTATCGAATGTATAACCAAAGTTAGTTCAGTATAAATTATTCTAATTAAAGTATCAAAAAAAGCATTAAATGTGTGTCAAATGAGGTAGTAACATGCAGATTTGTACATAAACTAATATAATTCTGCCTGATTTTCCCTAAAATGACCCTCAATTCAAACTGAAGCTGAACTCTTAAATAAAATAAAGGATAAACAAATATGTGAGAATTAAAAGCTGTGAACAAAGGAATGAACAAATCCCGGCTAGATTTTTTTCTAAAGTCAAGAAAACAACGCCCAGAATGTATTTAAAAGGCCTATTAAAAGTTACATTAAAATATTTAGTCTTATTTTTTGATTCATGAGTTTGGAGCATTGACATTGACATTGTCTCAGAATGGTTGATTCGACTAAATATTGTAACCAATAAATTCATGCTTCTCATGCCCTTTCCCAAGATAAAAGGGAAATATAGCCACAAGCGGCAATGATCAGCCCTCACCACGCCGCCGCCACGCCGCAAGAGGAGGGGGCGCTAACGCACCCCAATTGTCCTTTTATTACCTTTATTGTCCTTTTATTATCTACTGCTGAATCTGTGACGCTGTCACATCTTCTCCCGTTAGTTTTACCATCAAAAAGCAATTTTATTTTGAATTCTTGGCAAAATATGCGGCTTTGCCGCACAGACACCGTGACTCTTTGAATAAAAATGTGGATAACTTTTGATGGTCCACCCCTGAAGATGAGTCTCACCAAATTTCACGTTGATAGGGCTAACGCCCTGAGGGGGAGGAGTTTGTGAAAGTCTAAAGTGTAAACATGTTCTGGCGATTTCCCCATTGGAATAATGTGGGAGGTTTCGGTCATCGCTACGGCAAAGCCATAACAATTATGACATGGGTCTCATTGACTTTTTTGATGGGGCCAAAATTGAGTTGTGTGTCAAATTTCATATAATTTCGCAAAACTAAACATTTAACCTCCATATAAAATCTGTAGGGGGCGCTGTGGCGCCAAATTAATTTATTTCACTTCAAGTAGGTTTAGGGCAAAGAGTTTAACAACTGATTCTAATTTGACGCAATTCGGACTTTATCTGTGCAAACGGCAGAAATGTTAAATTTGGGAGAATTCTGAAATTCTTGCTACAGTTTGCGGCTTCGCCGCACAGAGACCGTGACAGGTATCAATGTAATTTGAATAACTTTTGATGTCCCACTCCTCAGTAGCATCTTCACCAAATTTCAGCTTTTTAGAGCCAATGCCCTGGGAGGAGTTCGTAAAAGTACCACGTTTGGAAAAACTCCGAAGTCATGTTTAGCCATTTTTGAAGCAATATGGCCGACATTTGGTTGGGCGGACGGCGTTGCCGTAATAATATTTTTTACTTCTTTTGTCACCATCTACCTCTGCGCCAAATTTCATGATTCTACGATCAGATTTTTTTGGGTCATTTCCCATCTCTCAATGCATTTTTGGTACATTTGGGGGCGCTGACGTTGTGTTTTTGGCCCTCTATACAGTAATAATGTTCAATTTTTGCATTACATACTTATATGAACGGAACATGCAAGATATGGGGAACGTATTCGTGAGCTACTTAGCGCAAATGAGTGCTTTATATGGGGATGACGACCGCGAATGTAAAGTGCTCGTTTAGTGCGCACTTTTGCACGGGCTTCGCCCGTTTACAACGGTAATGTTCCATTTTCCTACTACTAATTAGTATGCACGGGGCGTGCGCGAGTGAAGGAATGCGTTAGTGAGTGTTCGGAAGTGGGCGAGCGCTTCGCGCTTGATTTCGTGCGCACTTTCGCAGCCGTGCTTCGCACGGCCTTACGAGATTAATAGGCCTCTCGCCAGCTTGTGGCGCTCGGGCCTAATAAATGCAGGGAAAACGGGTGAAATGAAAGTAACGAACCATTGATGAAACTGTGCCAATCCACTGTAAACGTGGAACAATAGAATATTAGTAATGCGTGAGTCGTTACAGATCATTGTAAACATAAAGAACAGATTTAATACTTAATGTATAGTAAATGATAAAGGAAGACTGAGAAATGGGGAAGTGTGTGGCCGTTGGTAAAGGGGAAACCGCTGATGTTGTTGATAACTGGCGGTTGACTTTACAGTGTGTGAAGGAAATAAAACGTGACATTTTGTTGACATATTTTGTTCTGATGGCGTGTTTGTCTTGTTCTGGTTCTAGTTTAGTGCTTTGGTTCTGGTCCCTCACATACCCAGTGTTTCCCATTCATGAGACTTTGGCACTAAAAGTCACACTTTTTCTTCACAAATTGACATTTTCAACAACAAAAAATAAAATAATAATAATTTACTTTTTAAAAAAAAAATCATGATTTTCTTGGTGCCAGATCATAATTTTGATTCAATCACAAATCATGTGTTCAACAGTTTTATATTGCCTTTAAGAGGAAGCTAAACTAATCGACCCATTCTTCGTCAAAACAAAATTACCCTTTCTTTCCCATTTATTTTGAATATAGAATGTTGATAAATGTATGTAACTTGGATATTATTCCCCTTGAAAGTTCTGATTTATATGCATTAATAAAGATTGGTGATGGTCATTGCTTTGTTTATCCTCTATAATAACTCCTAATTTGTAGAAACCTATAAATATCCAATAAACAGCATTTTCAGTATAATTTATGAATAATACTGTAATGAATATGTTTGCCAGGTACATTCAAATAAGATACAATTTATACCAATTAATAAACAAAACATAAAAATAAACAAAAAAATAAATTAACGGGCAGCTATAAAATATTGCCTTTTAAATTACTAATAGGCTTTTTAGTTACTCATGCAAACATGGAACACATCTTTAGTAAATGAGTCTTGCTATTGCACTACTTGACTTTATATTTTATATTTTCCTCAGATTGTACATATCATGCAGAAGTTTGTTGTCTGTGAATTTTTGTTCATCGACAAATGGCAATAAACTCCTTTCTGATTCTGATATTTTTTGTGTTATTGTTTTAGTAGATTTCCCATCAGAGCAGGATCAATCACAAAGAAGTTTCCTTGTAACTATATTTTTACATGTTTTATCACAAATTGAATTGCTTTCTATTGGCATTGTAAGCCATTAAACTACTAGTAACTTCCCTTTTGGTTCAGTAAAGGTCGAAGTCTAAATAATGACATCGATTTATTAACTACTACGCTATAAGATAAAGAAGGGCCTGCATTTGTAGCTCAGTGTCTTTAATGTTTAATTGAATGGACAAATTTCCCCTGCTGCAGTGATTTATCTGTATTTAAAACAACATTCTTGTTGAGTGGATTTGATTGTAAAAGCTTTTTTCTCTTGTGTGTGTTCTCTCGGGTCAGATCTGGAGCCGGAGCCTTGTCCAGACTCTGCGTTGGAGGAAAGTGTGTGTGTGGACCGAGCGGCCGTGGACAGACTCACACAGGGGCTTCTCTCTCACTATCTGCCCCATCTGCAGAACTCCAGGAGGGTCCTGCAGGAGCTCACGTGAGGCGCACACAAGCTTAATTCTCTTAAACAAACACAACCCATAGCTTCAGTATAGACAAAGTGGATACAGAGTCACATTTAAAGCTCACACACCTTTTTGAGGAGTTCTTTACTGTCTTTTTAAATCACGCCCCAAAAGAAATATATACTTCACTTAATTCGTAGCTTTTTTAATCTATCCAGCTCTACGCAAAACCATTTGACATTAATATTCTCATGCATTACATTTTCAGAGCAGCTTTTCACATGTTGACAGTCTTAAATGCTGCTTATGGATCTTATTTACGTCTTTGCCTAAAAAAACAACGTTATCATTAGCTACAGACAATGCGCCGTGGTCTGATCTTCTACAATGTACAACAAAATGTACTCTTTTACAATAACAAAGTTGGATATTCCAGCGTTAATATTATTACGATGTGGTCTCATACAAGTTCTAAAACTAGTCACAAACAGTCCAAATGTGTCTAATTTGTCTCGATATCAATACCTGCTCTAGTTTTGATAAAAGATTTAGCCAAATATTATCTGTGTACTTTATATATTATTGCTTAAATTACCAAGAGCACAACAGTCTGGGATGACTTCTGCCATGTTTACTCTTCTGTTTACGTCATGAAACTACTTAAGTCCTCTTTTTCCTCCAAACAGACAAAACCAGGTGATTTTACTGGACACACTGGACCAAGAAGTGTCAAAGTTCAGAGACTGTAACGCTCTGCTGGACCTCAACTCTCTGGTGTGTTCCAGGTTTAACTCAATCAATTATTATTAACTGTGTAAATGCTTCTGCACTGAAGATGTTTTATGTAACTGCAGTTCACAGAGGCCAAAATCTACCACAACAAACTGGTGAACATCAGGAAAGAGATGATCATGCTCCACGAAAAGACCACGAAACTAAAAGTACGTAACCATTTTAGTCCAAAGTTTAGGATTTTTCATCTGTCCATGAGTTTCAGTCGCCACATGTTGTTCGATCATCGTGAAAAACAGCGCATTAAATTGCAAATGATAAGAATTAATACTTCAAGAAGACAGAAGTTATGGACAAACAGGATCTTTGAGGATGTTACAGAAGAGAAATCCTTTGTTTTGAGACTTTTTGTTGAAACAGCTCACTGTGCAACATGCAGCTTTTGTCCTCCAGATGGCAGTAGCAACGACTTCAGTCACTTCAGACCCATGATCTTATTATTTGATTACTTTTATTGTCTCTATTGTACAATTGAACTATCGTAATTTCCCTTTTGGATCAATTTAAAGTGAGTGAAAGTCAAAATAACTTCTATATACCATAGTAGTGTTATTACAAATTACTACAGATTTTCAAATATTATTAGTAGACCTGGGCGAACTTGTTTTTTAATTTGTTTTTGGGAGTATCCTAATAACAATAGTCAGAATCAGAAATCAGAATCAAATGTGAGACAAATGTGAAATGTATGTCAAATGAATCACAAAAGTGCAGAAATATCACAATTTTTTACCTTTCTTTTACACAATTTACAACGCAACTTTTTTCATTTTTGATCATCTTGCATTTCTCACTTGATTAGTCCTGGTTTAGTAGAAAGTACCACAAGGTTTTGAGTTCAAGTCCCAGTTTTGCCCAAACCAAAAAATACCTGTAAAATTCACAACTGAAATTAGGCAAGACATTTATTTCAATTGCTACTTTTGACAAAATATCCGGACAAATCTTCATCAGAATCGCCACATTTAACGCTTTAACAGTTCTCAAAATCTGTGTGAAATACTTTTTACTCTTAAAGTACATTTATAAACGGGTACTGCCGAACGTTTACTTAAGTATCGTTTTGAATGTGAAACTTTTACCTGGGTAATTATTTACACATGTATTTGTGGTTTCTTCCACTACGGAACAATTTGAACATTTGAGGCTCCAAAAGGTCCAGTTTCCCCTTCCCTTTATCTACAACTGCCCTGTTCACTAGACCAGTTTCAGTTATTTTAGGTTAATACCCGCAGGTTGTCTTTTGGGATGTTTTCATCATTTGAGTATGTATCCTTTAAAATGGAGCTAAAACGGTCTCCATCCATTCTCTTCATTGTTTTATACAAGCCTCCCCAGCACTGCCAAAGTTTTATTGATGATTTTACTGAGATGCTCTCAGTCATATGCACAGACTTTGATGGTTTGGTCATTACAGGTGATTTCAATGTGCATGTTGATAATATTTGTGACAGAAACGCTAAAGAGCTTGATGCTGTCCTTGAAACCTTCAGTCTTACTCAGCATGTGAGAGGCCCCACCCACAGCAAAGGGCACACTCTAGATCTCATAATTACAAAGGGGGTAAATATTTCAAATGTTAATGTGATCGATGTTGCTCTGTCTGATCATTTCTGTGTCTTCTTTGACATGTCTGTTTCTCCCAAACCTCCGGTTGGTCCTGCAGTTGTTCAGAGGAGACACATAAGTGATGGCACAGGTGCACTGTTTATGGAAATGATAAACTTTGAAAATGTCTCATGTTCTAATGTAAATGATTTGTTGAACTCTGTTACATCTAGTGTTTTGAATGTTCTGGACACCATCGCCCCTATAAAGGCTAAAATGGTTAAAAATAAGCAGAAGGCGCCGTGGAGAAATGATGATTCGGTCAGGGCACAGAAAAGGGAGTGCTGCAGGGCCGAACGGAAATGGCGCAAGTCAAAGCTCCAGGTTCAAAAAGAGATTTACAAAGAAAAGCTGAACATGTACAACCTAATCTTATGTAGAACTAGGGAAAGATATTTTTCTGAAATAATTGAAAGCTGCAGTAACAACTCGCGTGTCCTGTTTGCCACAGTAAACAGATTAACAAACCCTCCAGCTCAGCTGCCGTTAGAACTCATTTCCACATCCAAGTGTAATGAGTTTGCATTATTCTTTAATGACAAAGTTCAGGGCATTAAAAATGCTATAAATCCCACAATGCAAAAAATTACCCTAAAACCACCAAGACACTTAGAGCTAACTCACTTTGCACCAGTAACTGACAAAACTGTCCATGAGATCATCACCACTCTGAGTTCATCTACATGCTGCCTTGATGTGTTACCCACCAAATTTCTAAAGTCTGTGCTGAACAGTTTGTTAGCACCATTCACTCACATAGTTAACATGTCGCTTCAATCTGGAACATTCCCAATGTCTTTGAAAACTGCGGTCATAAAGCCTCTCCTAAAGAAGAGCAGTCTTGATGCCGCAGTACTGAGTCATTACCGGCCCATCTCTAATCTGCCATTTTGGGGCAAAGTCCTTGAAAAGGTTGTTTACCAACAGCTCACAGATTTCCTCTTAATAAACAACTCATTTGATGTTTTTCAGTCAGGTTTTAGACCTCATCACAGCACTGAGACTGCTCTTGTCAAGGTGACAAATGACATCCGCCTGAACACTGACACGGGCAAAGCCTCAGTCTTAATTCTGTTGGATCTGAGTGCTGCTTTTGACACTGTCGATCATGGGATCATCTTACAGAGACTAGAGGACTGGGTGGGCATCACTGGCACTGCCCTAAACTGGTTAAGGTCCTATCTGGAAGACAGGAAGTACTTTGTTGAAATTGGTAGCTGTGTCTCAGACCACATGACCCTGACCTGTGGAGTGCCCCAAGGGTCAGTCCTGGGTCCCCTTCTGTTCAACCTCTACATGCTGCCGTTCGGTCAGTTGATACGCAGTGAAAATGTGTCCTATCACAGTTATGCAGACGACACTCAGATCTATGTTTCACTATCGGCAGGTGACTATGGACCAGTGGATTCACTCTGTCACTGCATCCAACAGATCAGTTTGTGGATGCAAAACAACTTTCTCCAGCTGAACTCAGACAAGACTGAAATAATCGTTTTTGGCCCACAGAAACAAAGAGAAAGTGTTAGCGGTCACCTCCAGAGTCTCGCTCTAAAACCTACAAACCAAATTAGAAATCTGGGGGTAATAATGGACTCAGACTTGAACTTTAATAGCAACGTCAAATCAATAACATCAGCAGCTTTTTACCATCTAAAAAACATTGCCAAAATCAAAAATATAGTGTCAAAACCAGATTTAGAGAGACTTATCCACGCGTTTGTCTCCAGTAGATTAGACTGTAACGGCCTGTTCACTGTAAAACAGCTGCAGTACATCCAGAACGCTGCTGCTCGGGTCCTGACCAGAACCAGGAAGTATGATCACATTAGTCCTGTTCTCAGGTCTCTGCACTGGCTCCCTGTGGCTCAGAGAATAGACTTTAAAGCAGCTCTGCTTGTGTACAAGTCTCTCCATGGCCTAGGACCAAAGTACATCTTGGATATGTTAGTGCCATATGAACCATCTCGGACTCTGAGGACCTCAGGGACCGGCCTCCTGCTGGTGCCCAGAGTCAGGACAAAACATGGGGAATCTGCGTTTCAGTTTTATGCAGCTAAAATCTGGAACAGTCTTCCTGAAGATGTGAGACAGGCTTCTACTCTGACAATGTTCAAATCTAAGCTAAAAACAGTTTTGTTTAGCTGCGCATATGACTGAAGGGATTTTTTCTTTGCAGTCTTCTCTTTTGTTTGTGATTTTATTAGTTTAGAAAATCAGTTGGATTGATAATTTTTAATTTAGTTAATTTTATTGTATTTCTGTAATTTCTTTGTGATTTGAATGCATTTTTCCTGCTGTGTGAAGCACTTTGAATTGCCTTGTGTATGAAATGTGCTCTACAAATAAACTTGCCTTGCCTTACTGCAGTTAATAATGGACAAAATGCAAAGTACCAATAATGATCTACATAATGTGATATTTTATTCCTAAAGACATGAAATATATGTGTTCTTTTAATTAGTTTAATTTGTGTCTGTAGAAAAAGGCTCTGAAGATGCAGCAGCAAAAGCAGAAGGACCTTTTGGAGAAGGAGACGCAGCGGGAGAAGGAGCTGGAGAGAGAACGGCAGCTCACGGCCAAACCCGCCAAACGGACCTGAAACGTGAACAAAATCATTATTAATACTGTGCAAGGACGCGCCAGGTTTACGCTTATTTACTACCAAAGCTACTGCTGCCTTTTTAGTGTCACGAATAGAGCGGTTTTCACTTAAGTTTATCACAACATATCTGTGCAATACCTGAGTCATCCAGGAGAGGGCGAGACAGGTGGTTAAATATACAGATACTGAAGACAAAACACTAAATGATGCACAATTTTTAGCGTTTAAAAAAAGGAATAATACAATTTAGTAAAAGTAAATCATATCCAACAGATCAGCGGAACACAAATGTTCAGATTACATAAAGCTTTGTTTCACTTTTAAAAGTACTTACCACACTCTATTTATTAGTTATTGCTCTATTCAGTTAAAGATAATAAGACTCATTTAATTTGCCTGAGAAATCTCCAGAAAAGCATTTTTACAATTTTTTTTTCTTTCCAAGAAGTTGCAATAAAGTGGTAATAACATGTATAACTTGCTCTATAAATGCTCAGATTAAAGTAAATGATTTGGGGATTGGGGCGAATTCTGTCATAATTAACTCCTCTTTATAAGTTTAGTTAATAATGTACACATATTAATAAGTGGATTTTTCTAGTGACACTGAGTAAAATGTGCAGCTGAGTGAGACTAAAACACTGTTCAGGACTTGACCCGAAACAGAGGCAGAACTTTATTTATTTATTGTACAGTCACTACTTGTCTGTCCTGAAACTTTAAAATACAATCTTTCTCAGTAATCACCTCTATTTTAGTTTTGTCACACAGCCTCTAACCTTGTGCTTGAACTCTCATAACTCTTGAGTGTGAGCCAGACCGAAAGATGGAATGAAAAGACAGAAAATAGCCAAATAGTCTTTTATTAGATACAGTTTACGTTTCTGTTGGTTTCAGTGCCCGAGACGTGAAAAGAGTGTGACGGTCGCAAAATATAACTGATAAATTCTGTTGTTCATCTTTTCTTTCTCTACATCAGCCATTCTGAAGCAGCCATAAGTAACCGTAACTCAAGAACGAGTGCCGTTCAACATGTTATTCCTGCACAAGTTCATATTGTGTCTGAAAAGTACAATTTCTTCTTTTACTCGAGTAAACGACAGCCCTTCCCACCTCTGTTGTGTCTACGGTAGCAAAACATTTTGAACCAAAGTTTTCTGGACTTTTCCTCTTGTTTTGCAGCTGAATTCAATAGACACTTTTACCGTGCAATGTTCAAACAAGCAAAGTAATACAAACGTTTAAAATGTGATCAAGTCAGAAAGGACAAAGGACGTCGGGCGAAATGCTGTCGACCCAAACCTCGTCCAGTACTTTTTGATAACTTTTTATGCTTGCGTTTAGATGTTTTTTTTTTTTTTTATATATTGCGCCATAACTGTTTATCTGCTCTTTTACTTGACTTATTGTTACCTTTACATCAGGAGGCTTTGATTATAAATAAAGAGAGACTTTTTAGCCAATCAATGTATGCCACAGGAATCATGTTAATTTAAGTCTGTAATGTGTCAGTATTATGTTATCTCATCAAATCATATCACATTTTGTCTGGGCTTTAAGGATATGGTACTGTTGTTTTATACTTTGTCCAGTGTCACAGAAATAGAAAAGAAAGGTTATTCTTTTTATTATTTGCCTGATTGAATGTAAATAATTGTCTGTGTTTTGCACAATTAACAATAAAAACAATCAGACATGGACATCTGGATTCTAAAAGCTGTTTCGCATTCAATTATTATTTATTATTCAATATTAATGTTTTAATAGTATTTTACATGTGTACTTTTCTGTCCTGTCCACCAGGTGTCAATGGAAATGTTTAGTAAAGTACATCTAATAAATACATAAATAGATTACAGATTATATTGTTGTGAGGACATTTAACATTTACATGATTGTGTTTTGTCATATTCTATGTTGGGATATATTTGTAGATTGAAAGATTTTGGTGGTTTACATAAAATAAAATAGCAGTATATAGAGAATAATAATAGAATGGGTCATTTTTATGACTCCAGACTTCTAAGATGTAATTTTCCCTTTTAGGAAATAAGGTTAAGACTGTAGAAAATAAATAATAAAATTATACATTCAATAGTTTTAATAGTTAACAATCCTCGTTCATTTCTGTCAATTCTAAACCACAGCTTTTGTTTCTAAAGAGGATTTAAACAAACACAGCTTGACTTACTTAGCTTCTAGTAGCAAACAGTTTCACTCTCAAACAGAAAGCTTCTTCAGAAAGTATAAAATATATATTATTCCTGCAGAAATTCAACTGCTAATCCAGAAGAAGTGTTCCTGGTTGAGGTGTTTCTGTTTTCAGTGTTATCAGGTTTAAATCATTCCAGCAGAGGTCACTGCTGCTCCAGATTCACAAATATTTGTTTTTCTATCATTTAAAAGTGCACTTTGTGTCGCTTTTCTGATGATGGCGGTCTCTACTTGTCTCCATAAAGATGTGACCGCTTTGCCTGCATGTTCCACAGTGTGGCATTAAACCTATCATCTCACATGTGTTTTTATTGCTGAGGAAGAAAGAAAACACACTTTCTAAATCAAATTTGGACTTAATTTGAAAAAGGACAGAGGCTAAATTAGACTTTTATTTTTGACTTTGTATTTATGTTGTTATCTTCCCTCTTGTCCTTTTACTTTCTATATATATATATATATATATATATATATATATATATATATATATATATATATATATATATATAATTAAATTAGCGGGGTCGCCTCTGCACAGATCTGACCTGTAACTTTGCCTGTTTGCATCGCTTTCTCATCTCCACGGAGATAGAGAAGGCAAAACAAAAACATCTGCAGATACAAGAATGTGGCAGACATCCTCTTCAAGTACTTCTCAGTCTCAAAAGAACGACCTCAAATACCAGGAGAGCGGAAGGATTTGGTGATTCACTTTGATTTTCACCCTTAAACCTTAAATTGCTTGCTTTTCCTTAATGTTGTGTCCATTTTACACACAATTCTATCGTGACAGTTACAAAAAACAGGAGGGCGGTAATAATCATGAAGCAGTGCTCAAAAAGTTCCCATTCAAATTCATTTAAAACACAAAATGTACCCTTTTTCACCCCAAACAAACTTGCTTCGCCCTACCGTCACCCGACCTTCACCCTCACCCGACCTTCACCCGACCCTCACCCGACCTTCACCCGACCTTCACCCTCACCCGACCTTCACCCGACCCTCACCCGACCTTCACCCGACCTTCACCCTCACCCGACCTTCACCCGACTTTCACCCGACCTTCACGACCTTCACCCGACCTTCACCCGACCTTCTCCCGACCTTCTCCCGGCCTTCACCCGACCTTCACCCTCACCCGACCTTCACCCGACTTTCACCCGACCTTCACGACTTTCACCCGACCTTCACCCGACCTTCACCCGACCGTCACCCGACCTTCACCCGACCTTCTCCCGACCTTCTCCCGACCTTCACCCGACCTTCACCCGACCTTCACCCGACCTGGCGAACCACAGAGACCAGAAAAGGGTCCGAACGAGGCAGGAAAGCGGACAAGAAATGAAAGTGACCCAACCGCATGTGTACGTTTTATTGTACACTTTGAGCAGCAGAGAATTTTGGTCATTGTGGTTTCGTCGCTGCTGAAATGTTTGGTTTTGTTTTTGCTTTTTTGGTCAGTGAAGAAGGGAAAACAGAGGTCGAACGGGCCAGAGGCGGGACTTGGACACGAGCGTACGACACACTTCACTAAAAGCCCACGTTTGTCAGTCGAATGCAACAAAACACTTCCTTTGGAGTTTGTATAGCTCTGGTGTTTGTTGTTGTTGTTGTTGTTGTTGTTGTTGTTGTTGTTGTTGTTGTTGCTGTTGCTGTTGCTGTTGCTGTTGCTGTTGCTGTTGCTGTTGTTTACTAAAACTCAACCTCATATTCGAGATGCTTCACTCCATGTTATCCGTGATAACAGACACTTTTCACCAAGCAGGGCTGCCATTTTATTTGGGTTAGGGTGAAGTTATTATCTTTTACTCTACACATTTTATTTTAACTTTTATTTTACACATTTTATTGTATCTTTTATTCTGCACATTCTATGTTATATTCTATTCTACACATTCTATTGTATCTTTTATTCTACACTCTTTATCTCTTGCATTCCCTTATTTTATCTAATTTTGGCATGGTCTGTACATTTTGCATTATTATTTTATGAGTTTTATTTTACATTTTAACGCCTGACGGTGACAATAAATCTGATTCTGATCCTGAATTTAAATGTTAAAAATGAGATGTGGTGTTTCTGCTTGTTGCCAGGTACATAAACCCAAATCCCAAAGTAAAAACAACTTGTGGGTGTGAACACTGCTATTTGTATCGTGGTCATTGTAGACTTGTGTACGTCAGTGTTGTTTACATGTGTGGGATTGTTATGCAACTCTCAGTCAATCACAGCACAGTGCTACTTCTTCATTAAAGTGTGATTTCAGACGAGTTAAGCCTCTAATTGTCCTTTTAATTGTGAGACAGAGGAGGCTTGTTTTCTAACATGAAATGGAAATTATGTTACATATAAAACCTTACACTTCCGCCAAAAAGTCTTCAGTAATTTAGGCAAGGCAAATGTATTTGTAGAGCACAATTCATACACAAGGCATTTTGAAGTGCCTCATACAACAGGAGAAAAATGCATTAAACAAACATGAGAGAAACCACAAAAAAGTTTAAGACATAAAAAAGAAGACTGCAAAGAAAATATTTTCAGTCATATTCACAGCTGAACATCAGCAGGAGGCTGGTCTTCCTGCTGGAGGAGTCCAAGATGGTTCATATGGCACTAACATGCCCAAGATGTACTTTGGTGCTAGGCCATGGAGAGACTTGAGCTGCTTTAAAGTCTATTCTCTGAGCCACAGGGAGCCAGTGCAGAGACCTGAGAACAGGACTAATGTGATGGTACTTCCTGGTTCTAGTCAGGACCCGAGCAGCAGCGTTCTGGATGTACTGCAGCTGTTTTACAGCTCGTTTGGAGAGACCAGTGAGCAGGCCGTTACAGTAGTCTAATCTACTGGAGACAAACACGTGGATAAGTCTCTCCAAATCTGGTTTTGACACTATATTTTTGATTTTTGCAATGTTTTTTAGATGGTAAAAAGCTGCTGATGTTATTGATTTGATGTGGCTATTAAAGTTCAAGTCTGAGTCCATTATTACCCCCAGATTTTGATGTGTGGGTTTTATAGAGAGACTCACTTTCTCTTTGTTTCTGTGGGTCAAAGACGATGATTTCAGTCTTGTCTGAGTTCAGCTGGAAAAAGATGTTTTGCCTCCACAAACTGATCTGTTGGATGCAGTGACAGAGTGAATCCACTGGTCCATATTCACATTCACATTCAGAGACACAAAGTACTTCCTGTCTTCCAGATAGGACCTTAACCAGTTTAGGGCAGTGCCAGTGATGCCCACCCAGTCCTCTGTCAGTGTTCAGGGGAATGCCATTTGACACCTTTACGCATTATCCACACTTTCCTCAGTCTGGAGCCACAAACTGCCTTGGGGCTGACTGACAGAGAAGTGGCTGCTGTTCCATAACCAACCTCATACTGTGAAGTTCATAGATGTCTTCATAATGTCATAATTCACTAAGCAAAAAATAACCAAATACTTCCAATATGTTTACAGTAAAGCCATACTCCAAATAAAAGGTTTATGTAATAAACAAAAATGATGATAATTATAAGTGAAATGATATATTCATTTGGTGATGCTATAAGTGTATTTCCACCTGTCAAATGAATTGTTCCTATAAATGTCATGATTGGCCGCGCCCTGAGCCGGTTTGAATGGGCTCTTGTGTCCCGGCCGCCGCGTGGGTTTTTGGGGTTTTGGAGATTTTCTGTTTTTAGAAAGTCGGACGTCGGGAAAAACACAACCGACCACAAACTCTCAACAGAAACAGATGATGAGGTAGAGCGAGCACTTCCTGTTTTATGAAGTCAACTGTGAGTCAGGCTGTTGTGAGGGAGGACGAGGGGGAGAGGAGGGGGGAGAGAGAGCGTGAGGGGAAAGAAAGATACAGGGAGAGAGTGAGGGGGAGAAAGAGGGAGGGGAAGAGAAGAGAGAGAAAGAGCGAGCGAGGGGGAGAGAGAGAGCAAGGGGGAGAGAGAGCGAGGGGGAAGAAAGATACAGGGAGAGAGAGAGATGGGGAGAGGAGAGAGAGGGAGAGAGAGGGGGAAGAGAGGGAGGGGGAGAGAGACACAGAGAGAGAGAGATTGGAGGACAGAAAAGGGGGAGAAGAGAGAGGGAGGGAGAGGGATAGAAAGACAGAGAGAAGAGCAAGAGAGAGAGGGAAGATATAGAGAGTGAAAGAGGGAAGAGAGAGAGGTGATAGGGAGAGAGAGAAAATGAGAGGGGGAAAGAGAGGGTTAGAGATACATGGTGAGATAGAAAGGGAGGAATAAGGAATGAGGTGAGGGACTGAAATTAAATGAGCAGGAGGAAAGAGAGAGAAAGAGAGTAGATGATGGATGAGCGAATAAGAGAGCGAGAGGGAGCGAGGGATAGAGGAGTGGTGAAGGGGGGAGAGTGGTGAGGGGGGGAGGAGAGTGGTGAGGGGGGGAGAGTGGTGAGGGGGGGAGGAGAGTGGTGAGGGGGGGAGAGAGTGGTGAGGGGGGGAGGAGAGTGGTGAAGGGGGGAGAGTGGTGAGGGGGGGAGGAGAGTGGTGAGGGGGGGAGAGAGTGGTGAGGGGGGGAGGAGAGTGGTGAGGGGGGAGAGAGTGGTGAGGGGGGGAGGAGAGTGGTGAGGGGGGAGAGAGTGGTGAGGGGGGGAGAGTGGTGAGGGGGGGAGAGAGTGGTGAGGGGGGAGAGAGTGGTGAGGGGGGGAGGAGAGTGGTGAGGGGGGGAGAGAGTGGTGAGGGGGGGAGGAGAGTGGTGAGGGGGGAGAGAGTGGTGAGGGGGGGAGGAGAGTGGTGAGGGGGGGAGAGAGTGGTGAGGGGGGAGAGAGTGGTGAGGGGGGAGAGAGTGGTGAGGGGGGGAGGAGAGTGGTGAGGGGGGGAGGAGAGTGGTGAGGGGGGGAGGAGAGTGGTGAGGGGGGAGAGTGGTGAGGGGGGGAGGAGAGTGGTGAGGGGGGGAGAAGAGTGGTGAGGGGGGGAGAGAGTGGTGAGGGGGGGAGAAGAGTGGTGAGGGGGGGAGAGAGTGGTGAGGGGGGGAGCATGAGTAAGTGGTAAAAAGGCAGTGCCAGGCCTCTTCTTGAACCACCAAAACAGGAAATGGTCCAACACAGGATCCTGTTTTTATTATAACCATGGACACGTGTGGGACTGAAAACACAGACGTAAAACTCAATACATCAAATAAAAGTACTGCATTAGAAGTAATAGTATTTGAACAATTAAGTCTGGGTAGTTATCCAGACTTGGGACAAAAAGCGGTTAGAAAGTGAGAATGTTGCAGCAATAATAATAATTACTCTTTTTATAAGTCAAAGCAGTTCTCATACAAGTACAAAGTGGTGGTCCATTAGATGTTAAGAGTAATGGTCTGAGCATGTGACTTATAATGTGAAGGAAAAACATGAAATACTGCAAAAAAATCTGGTAATTACAAAAGATGCAGCACAGAAATGAAAACAAATCAGTCTTGTCTCGGTCTCGGGACCGCGAGGCCTCGGGCAGGTCTCGGTCTCGATTAGTGCAGTCTTGACTACTACACAGTGATCAAGATATTACTACTACCACTACTACTACTACTACCACTACTACTACTACTACCACTACTACTACTACTACTACTACTACTACTACTACTACCACTACTACTACTACTACCACTACTACTACTACTACCACTACTACTACTACTACTACCACTACTACTACTACTACTACTACTACTACTACTACTACTACCACTACTACTACTACTACTACTACTACTACTACTACTACCACTACTACTACTACTACTACCACTACTACTACTACTACCACTACAACTACTACTCCCTCTACTACTACTACCACTACTACTACTACTACCACTACTGCTACTACTACCACTACTACTACTACCACTACTACTACTACTACCACTACTACTACTACTACTACTACTACTACTACTACCACTACTACTACTACTACTACTACTACCACTACTACTACTACCACTACTACTACTACTACTACTACTACTACCACCACTACTACTACTACTACTACTACCACTACTACTACTACTACTACTACTACTACTACTACTACTACCACTACTACTACTACCACCACTACTACTACTACTACTACCACTACTACTACTACTACTACTACTACTACTGCTACTACTACTACTACTACCACTACTACTACTACTACTACTACTGCAACTACTGCTACTACTGCTACTACTGCTACTACTACTACTACTACCACTACTACTACTACTACTACTACTACTACTACTACTACTACTACTACTACTGCAACTACTGCTACTACTGCACTACTGCTACTACTATTACTACTACCACTACTACTACTACTACTACTACTACTACTACCACTACTACTACCCCTACTACTACCACTACTACTACTACTACTACTACTACAACCACCACCACAACACCAAACAAAAACCACCACCACCTCTTACTGTTGCAGGATATGGTCCATGTCATTGGCTCAAATGTCTGTTTTAGTGTGACGTTGTAAACACATGGTGGTTTGCACAGTCCAGTGTGTTGAGTCACTAAAACCCAAACTACAGATGCCTTCTGCGCCCACGGATCCTGACTTACGCACACAGAGTCTGGTTTCATCCACTGTCTCTTGGATCGGACGCCACACAGTTTTTCCCCTGAAGCCCCGAGCTGCAGCTGTAAGAGTCGCAATAAATTATAAATTATTTATTATAAACTAATCGACATTCACACTGAAGATTTGGAAGCTCAATTCTACTTTTACTTCACAAACTTGACTTTTTTTAAATGGCGGTTCACATTCCAAATTCAATGTGATTGGGGCTAACAAAATCAGAAATAGTTTATTCTTTTTTGAAATGTTATTTGGCTTTAATAGAGATATTTGCACTTTTAAGCATATCTTAATTCTCCAGCTGTGGTCAATATTTAGTTTGTCAGCTGCCTAAAGAGAACACAAGAGCTTTATTAGTGCGAAGAGGACACTGCACTGCTCTCTTATAGGTTTGTGGTTAAACAGAGTTATGGAGGTGTATAGGGTGAATTTAAATCACATCATTTGGGGAAAAGGATCCGAATCGACCCTGCATATCGGTCCAAAAATATTGACAAAGCTTATCGGCCATCCATTTCATCGCAATCGCCTTTTCCGCCATGAAAAAAAAAGCCTTAGTTTGAAAATCTACCTATTTTACAGACTTTGGACTAAACAGGACTTTTCTGTAAGAAATGTGACGTGTACATTTTACTTTTTCTTGTTTTTTGTTTACTCTCCGTGTCTTATGTGTTTTTTCATGTTTTATTTAGGGACAGAAAAATATAAATTATATATAAATGAAAATGACTACAACAAACAAAACTACAATGTAAAGTAGTGTAAAAGTCCTCAGCAGCTGTAGAGTTTGAAAAGATAATGTTTTCTAATAATAAACTGTGACTTTGAGAGGTAAAAATAACTGAAAAAAATTCAGCCAATTTCTAATTTTGATTTAATACTGAGACTGACTTTGATCATTTGACTTTTTGGTCTTTGCGCTTTATCTTCCAACGCTCATGTCACCAAACAAAATATGTGTTATATTAGGTAATACATTCTTGTGAAGTAAACAGAAGAATGGTGTTAGCGATAACCAAATACAGCTTCATTCAGGGTCAAATACAAACCAGTTTTTAGGGTGAATATTCATGTTCATAATGACAGGCCGATTCCTCTGCATCTTTTGAATGTGAAAATGTTCTAAAAATGTTGCATATATCACAGAAAGTGCAACCGACGAATACTTATCTTCGTTTTTCACCTTAAATATGCTTAAAGTCGACATTTATCTTCGACACTTTGCCCCCAAAACATGTTAAAAACCTCACTAAGCTGCGTTCACACGTATTAAACCTAAATTGAGCCCATTATATGTAGATGATGTAGATTTGGTTTGGCCCTGCTACTCTCATCCATTTTGATGCCTTTTCCGATGAAGAAAGTGAGGCGCTGTGGCATCAGACCATCACTTCAAACTAAATAAATAAATAAATCACATACGTCCACCATAGCTTGTCTTTAAAATGCATACACTGTTTGCTAATTGCAGGTTCCGTGATTGCCCTAACAACAGAGCGTAAACCTACAGTTCACCTAGTTTCCACACACGTTATATACATGGACTTTATGTGGGTCGGTGTTTACAGTCAGTAGGAGGCCAGACTGTGTTTGTAGTTTTCCAAAACACGCCCCGGCCTCTAACTCCTCGATGATCTCTGTGGACAAAGTGTTATGTTTAATTTGTGGTTATTATCTCTGGAAATGCGGGGCCCATCCATGTGACACAAACACTCGAGCAAAGGGGGACATCTTCTGTGTCAGTATTTATCAAAATGGCAATACATTTATAACAACAATATGTTTCAGACAATGGTGTTGTTATTATTATTCAACTCCAAAGATGGATGTGATTGTTGTGGATTCATTGTGGATACATGGCTTTTATTTAAGCCCTGCCCACCTTCTGAAATAAGACATAATCAATATGTGTGTGTCTCCATATTTAGTTGTATCATCTGGATCAGGAATGTCTATAAATGTCTTAATTGAAGTTCAAGTAGACTTTAAATCCTGATGATGCTAGTTTTGTTTCCTAAGCTAAACTCTGGAAACTGATGGCCTTAATTTGGAAGAAAAGACAGATTTAACTGAAAAGATGTTTCGCTTGTAAACAAACAAGTTCCCAAATATTTCCTGGGTTAGTCCTGGTTTAGTCCTGGTTTAGTCCTGGTTTAGTCCTGGGTTAGTCCTAGTTTAGTTCATAGTTTAGTTCATGGTTTAGTTCATGGTTTAGTTCTGGTTTAGTTCATGGTTTAGTCCTGATTTAGTTCAGGGTTTAGTCCTGGTTTAGTTCCTGGTTTAGTCTTGGTTTAGTTCATGGTTTTGTCCTGGTTTAGTTCCTGGTTTAGTCCTGGTTTAGTTCAGGGTTTAGTCTTGGTTTAGTTCCTGGTTTAGTCCTGGTTTAGTTCAGGGTTTTGTCCTGGTTCAATTCCTGGTTTAGTCCTGGTTTAGTTCATGGTTTTGTCCTGGTTTAGATCCTGGTTTAGTCCTGGTTTAGTTCATGGTTTTGTCCTGGTTTAGTTCATGGTTTAGTTCCTGGTTTAGTTCCTGGTTTAGTAATGGTTTAGTTCATGGTTTTGTCCTGGTTTAGTTCCTGGTTTAGTTCCTTGTTTAGTCCTGGTTTAGTTCATGGTGTTGTCCTAGTTTAGTTCCTGGTTTAGTTCCAGGTTTAGTAATGGTTTTGTCCTGGTTTAGTTCCTGGTTTAGTTCCTGCTTTAGTTCCTGCTTTAGTAATGGTTTAGTTCCTGGTTTAGTTCCTGCTTTAGTAATGGTTTAGTTCCTGGCAGGGGTTTAGTTCCTGCTTTAGTAATGGTTTAGTTCCTGGTTTATTTCCTGGTTTAGTAATGGTTTAGTTCCTGGTTTAGTAATGGTTTAGTTCCTGGTTAAGTCCCTGCTTTAGTTCCTGCTTTAGTTCTTGCTTTAGTAATGGTTCAGTTCATGGTTTAGTTCCTGGTTTAGTCCCTGCTTTAGTAATGGTTTAGTTCCTGCTTTAGTTCCTGCTTTAGTTCCTGCTTTAGTCCCTGCTTTAGTAATGGTTTAGTTCCTGCTTTAGTTCCTGCTTTATTAATGGTTTAGTTCCTGGTTAAGTCCCTGCTTCTGTAACGGTTTAGTTCCTGGTTTAGTTCCTGGTTTAGTAATGGTTTAGTTCCTGGTTAAGTCCCTGCTTTAGTAATGGTTTAGTTCCTGGTTAAGTCCCTGCTTTAGTTCCTGCTTTAGTTCTTGCTTTAGTAATGGTTCAGTTCCTGGTTTAGTTCCTGGTTTAGTCCCTGCTTTAGTAATGGTTTAGTTCCTGCTTTAGTTCCTGCTTTAGTTCCTGGTTTAGTCCCTGCTTTAGTAATGGTTTAGTTCCTGCTTTAGTTCCTGCTTTAGTTCTTGCTTTAGTAATGGTTCAGTTCCTGGTTTAGTTCCTGGTTTAGTCCCTGCTTTAGTAATGGTTTAGTTCCTGCTTTAGTTCCTGCTTTAGTTCCTGCTTTAGTCCCTGCTTTAGTAAGGAGAACCAGCACGCGCTCTGACTCCACCTGCAGGAGAACCAGCACGCGCTCTGACTCCACCTGCAGGAGAACCAGCACGCGCTCTGACTCCACCTGCAGGAGAACCAGCACGCGCTCTGACTCCACCTGCAGGAGAACCAGCACGCGCTCTGACTCCACCTGCAGGAGAACCAGCACGCGCTCTGACTCCACCTGCAGGAGAACCAGCACGCGCTCTGACTCCACCTGCAGGAGAACCAGCACGCGCTCTGACTCCACCTGCAGGAGAACCAGCACGCGCTCTGACTCCACCTGCAGGAGAACCAGCACGCGCTCTGACTCCACCTGCAGGAGAACCAGCACGCGCTCTGACTCCACCTGCAGGAGAACCAGCACGCGCTCTGACTCCACCTGCAGGAGAACCAGCACGCGCACTGACTCCACCTGCAGGAGAACCAGCACGCGCTCTGACTCCACCTGCAGGAGAACCAGCACGCGCTCTGACTCCACCTGCAGGAGAACCAGCACGCGCTCTGACTCCACCTGCAGGAGAACCAGCACGCGCTCTGACTCCACCTGCAGGAGAACCAGCACGCGCACTGACTCCACCTGCAGGAGAACCAGCACGCGCACTGACTCCACCTGCAGGAGAACCAGCACGCGCTCTGACTCCACCTGCAGGAGAACCAGCACGCGCTCTGACTCCACCTGCAGGAGAACCAGCACGCGCTCTGACTCCACCTGCAGGAGAACCAGCACGCGCACTGACTCCACCTGCAGGAGAACCAGCACGCGCACTGACTCCACCTGCAGGAGAACCAGCACGCGCACTGACTCCACCTGCAGGAGAACCAGCACGCGCTCTGACTCCACCTGCAGGAGAACCAGCACGCGCACTGACTCCACCTGCAGGAGAACCAGCACGCGCACTGACTCCACCTGCAGGAGAACCAGCACGCGCTCTGACTCCACCTGCAGGAGAACCAGCACGCGCTCTGACTCCACCTGCAGGAGAACCAGCACGCGCTCTGACTCCACCTGCAGGAGAACCAGCACGCGCACTGACTCCACCTGCAGGAGAACCAGCACGCGCACTGACTCCACCTGCAGGAGAACCAGCACGCGCACTGACTCCACCTGCAGGAGAACCAGCACGCGCACTGACTCCACCTGCAGGAGAACCAGCACGCGCACTGACTCCACCTGCAGGAGAACCAGCACGCGCACTGACTCCACCTGCAGGAGAACCAGCACGCGCTCCCGTCCAGGTTCTTTTATCCTGAGCCATTTTAACAAGGGGAATCTCAGCCCTGAAGCTCTCCAAACCGAACCTGTGTCAGGATCCTGTTTGTGGACTTCAGCTCTGCATTCTACACCACCTCCTGCTCTGCTCCAGGACAAGCTCTCCCAGCTCAACCTGCCTGACTCCACCTGCAGGTGGAGCACTGACTCCACCATAAGTGAGTGTGTAACCTCAAGGATCCTGCGACCAAAACATCACCATTCTCAGACAAACAAGTGCTCAAGGCCAACGAAAGGCACATATTTTCGCAGCAAAACAAATTAAAACAAACGTTACCCACTGAGCAGAAATACTTTAATCAAATACATTTGCACTAAACACTATAAACTTAGGCTAACGTCTAATAAAGAGCCTGTTTTTATGGCTTCAAGGCGTGTATTTATATTCCTTGGCTTCCTGAACTAAATTTACCTCTTGCAGTGTGTGAATATGTTGGTTTGACATGTTGTGTCTGGCCTGTGGTTTCCTCTGTGCTGTAAACATTGAAAAAACTCACTTTCACCCATTGGTCGCAGGTGCAGACAATCCCTGTTTGGAGCGTTTTAAAGGTTGCATTCTCAAAACAACATGAAGCTGTAATTGACACAGTGGGTTTCGTGCCACAACGGCTTGGTCTGGTCGGCTCCTCTGGGACCGTAGTAAAGCCAAATATAGTAGGAGGTTGTGTTAGTTGTGGTGGAGGGAGAGGATTTGATTAACTCGGAACAGAATGAGTTATTTTTCCCGTGTTCTTTGACGTAAACGGATGCAAATTGAGGCAAAAACTACATTTGAGTGGCGCTCGCCCACATGTAACCCACATATGCTTGGGTAAAGTTTAATAATACAATACAATACAATAATATCACAGTTTATGAGGAGGCCGAGCTCTAACAATTTGTCGTTTGAATGGTTTCACAGAGTTTGGGAGGATTTCGGGAGGCACTGAGATCCGACATAATCTGTCTCTGGTTCGCTTCCTTTTCGTCCTTGGATGACTTTGAATAATGAGCCGAGCTAATTGTTCTCTCACTATCACATTATGAAGACACAATCTTGTTTTTAGTCACATATTTGTTTTATTTGCTTAATGTTGAATTTTCCTCAGCCAAGACTCAAACACGGCACACATTTCTACCTTGATTTTACCATTATTATTAGTATTATTTTGTCTTACGCTGTTTTTATTTTATTTTATCTTTATTTTTCCCCTCCATTCCTTATTAAGAAATGAGAGGTCCTGTCTATAGAGTTTTGTTTATAAGAGTTCTTCTATTTTTAAACTTCCTATAAGTTATCTCTCCTTTTCCTCTGTATCTACCTGCGTTGCAACAATGAAATTTCCCCATGTGTGGACAATAAAGAATTATCTTATCTTATCTTAAAAATGTGTTAACTAAACTTCAGCCCCACCAGGAGCAATGGGTGACAAAATAAAACATTACTCACATTATTCAAGATGTTTCTTGTACAAACTGTTTCATCTCGTTATTAAACGTATACTGTACTTGTGTAGTATTTGTATATTATTGTATGTACTAAATAGTGAATAGCTTGTAAAGAGAGCGCCTGCCTTCTATAAAGCCGGTAGAGTTCCATTACTACAATTCAAGTAGCATCAGCCGCCAAAATCACAAACTATGAAAAGCCAGGGCTGTTTTTTCGACTGACGACCACTGGACCAAGTAAACTTCACAAATTGGAGTTGGAATTTGGATATTGGCTTGTATTTCTCATTGCCAATTGTAAACGACAATAATTTACCTGCGCAGCCTGCAAACGTCAGGATGTGTGTGTTATTTGGGCTATAAACATTTTATATTGGTCCCAGAAACACATCAGCTCTGGGAGGGTCTGTTCATTAGTGTTCATCTGCTACTTCCTTCATTGCACTTCGGGTTGGACGCTGAACTGACTTTTACTGGGCGACGTGAACCTGTGTGATAACAATAAAGTTGAATCTAATAGCATTGTTGTTGTGTGTTTGAGGCAATTACACAGCAGTGACGTCTCTCTCACACTGGACACAGGACCAGAGGAAGCCACTGTCTGCTGCGGTTTGACTCCAGCAGAGAACATAAACAGCTCTATAAATCCTGCTCCTGCCTCCGAGCTCTGCATTTAGGGTTTGGAGTAGCACCTCTCGGGCCGGGACGGGGCGCAGCACTGACCACGAGCGTCCCGTCTGCAGACAGGCCTGAGGAGCTGTGGGTTCACTGTCTGCTCCCTGTTTGCAGCCACTGTCAGACTCTAGACTGTGGTGATGGCAACATAAAACATGCACAGAGGCAATCCTACAGCAGGGTACTCCTGAGACCCTGGCCCAATGCTCCTGAGACCCTGGCCCAGTGCTCCTGAGACCCTGGCCCAATGCTCCTGAGACCCTGGCCCAATGCTCCTGAGACCCTGGCCCAGTGCTCCTGAGACCCTGGCCCAGTGCTCCTGAGACCCTGGCCCAATGCTCCTGAGACCCTGGCCCAGTGCTCCTGAGACCCTGGCCCAATGCTCCTGAGACCCTGGCCCAGTGCTCCTGAGACCCTGGCCCAGTGCTCCTGAGACCCTGGCCCAGTGCTCCTGAGACCCTGGCCCAATGCTCCTGAGACCCTGGCCCAGTGCTCCTGAGACCCTGGCCCAATGCTCCTGAGACCCTGGCCCAGTGCTCCTGAGACCCTGGCCCAGTGCTCCTGAGACCCTGGCCCAGTGCTCCTGAGACCCTGGCCCAATGCTCCTGAGACCCTGGCCCAGTGCTCCTGAGACCCTGGCCCAATGCTCCTGAGACCCTGGCCCAGTGCTCCTGAGACCCTGGCCCAATGCTCCTGAGACCCTGGCCCAGTGCTCCTGAGACCCTGGCCCAATGCTCCTGAGACCCTGGCCCAGTGCTCCTGAGACCCTGGCCCAATGCTCCTGAGACCCTGGCCCAGTGCTCCTGAGACCCTGGCCCAATGCTCCTGAGACCCTGGCCCAGTGCTCCTGAGACCCTGGCCCAGTGCTCCTGAGACCCTGGCCCAGTGCTCCTGAGACCCTGGCCCAATGCTCCTGAGACCCTGGCCCAGTGCTCCTGAGACCCTGGCCCAATGCTCCTGAGACCCTGGCCCAATGCTCCTGAGACCCTGGCCCAAAGCTCCTGAGACCCAGTGCTCCTGAGACCCTGGCCCAATGCTCCTGAGACCCTGGCCCAATGCTCCTGAGACCCTGGCCCAATGCTCCTGAGACCCTGGGCTAGTGCTCCTGAAGGCCTCAGACAGTGGATTATTTTTGCACCAGGATGGACATAAGGATGGAGAGAATATCATGATTTTTTTTTCAAAAACACTGTTTACACATTTGATGGTTCAATAAAACAAACTAAGTTATTAAATTGACATGAGTGAATCAGCCTCTGTCGTGTACAATAGTTTCCCATTAGTCAAAGTACAAACCTTTTTCACAATCTTATCACGTTCACATCATTTTAATTATATCAGTAAATGTTATATGTGCAGAGACTTTTTGATGACATTAGACGGTGGAAAGTGAATCAGAATTACATATTTTGCAGATTTTGTGCACAATTTACACGATCTAAACTAAAAAACACACTCGGATCAGGTGAGGGTCACTAACGTTTAATCTTATTACGGTATAAGATCTTTTGTTATTTACGGCTTCTTTTAATGACAAAGATAAACTCCTAAAGCAAAATTTCAGGCTTGTTACTGTTCATTACTGCAGTTTCTTCAGACAATAGTTTCCCCTCTAATGAGATGAGATTCCAAAAGATAAATTTATTAATTCATATATGACACAGGCCTAACGTTCCAGGTTTGCTCTCCCAGACTTGATCCGGTTAAATCCTGAGTCCTCCTCCGTGTGGTCTCTGGTTCGGTCTCTGGTCTGGGTTAAGTCCTGGGTTTGTGGAAGTCCCGGGGCGGTCTGGGTGTGAGCGTACGCTGTGCTCTGTCACCACCACGACAATAACAGCCCTCTCCAGGACCAAGAATTACTGCGACTTAAAATGTTGTTTATGTCTGAAGCAGCAGCAACAATTTACATAGTTGTTCAGGAAATACTTTCATTACGTTCACACCAAAGAGAAAACACCAGAGTGAGACAAATGTCCTGATGTCTGTGTGTTTTGACTTATAAGTGGAAAGGTTTGATTCTCGGGCAAATGCTCTCTTTTCCTCTCTGCAAGTATGAATGTGTCTGTCTGGGCGTGAAGTCTGATTTATAATTTGTTAATGTAAATAGACAGACAAAACATCAAATGCTGCGCAAAAAAAATAACAAAAATGTACCACAAAATGGGAAAAACAGGTAATATCTGAAAGTTTTGGGCACAAATGATCAAATAATTTATGGTCATTAAACTAAAGCTTTGGTCACTTCAAAAAAAACCTTTACTTACTGTCTGGCTTACTGTCACTTCCATAAAAATACCACTCAATTACAAGTCTAAGAAAAGTACTGTCTTTAGAAAGTTACTCAAGTAAATGTAAATGATACAACCTTCCTAGCATACCACCAGATTTATGGAGAGTGAGGTAAAGAATCTTTGAATTCCAATGCATTCTAATTATTAGTGTCGATCATACCAAATGATGTCACCAGGCCGACCTTTGAGCTGCTTGTCGACGCCTGACCTGGTCTGATTTCAGAAGCTAAAGGCCTTGAGTGGGAGACCGAACACCAGCTTCCACATTGGGATGACAGGGACGATCTGGTGAAAACCGTGCCCATAGATAAGGCTCTTCAGCCTCATGCCTCTGGTGAGTGTGTGAATGACTGATGATGGTCGAAGGGGTCAATGCAGCCTCGCTTCTGTCGGTCTGCCCCAGGGCAGCTGGAACAGTGACATACCACCGCCGAGTGTGGAGTGAATGAACAATGCACAGTAAAACACTGAAACAAGTAGGTATGTAAGTCATTTTACATACAGTACGCATGTTAGACATGTTTAATACCACATTGTGGAACATTTCAGGCAGTGCCATAACATCTCCATGGTAGCGGACCCTCCACAGCAAAAGTTAAATAGTAAGTCTTTAAGTAAAAAATATAAAAATAAATGCCTTGTTTTGTTTTTTATCTACATATTCAGCATCTCCCACTGTTTAGTTTAAGACACACTTTGTTCTGTGTAGAAAATGTTAAACCTATATTCAGTAAACAAGCAAATACCATTAAAACGTTTACTCCCGCTGCACCGCTGACCCTCATTAGAAACCACACAGATTCAGATGTGGCACAGGCTTCACAGTTTTCCCCCTTTTTCCGCCGTGGGCTGATATAACGGAGTAAGTGACATAAGTTTCATAAGTCCTTATCTGCAGCTCACCGTCTGGACCAGAGCAGAGCCAGAACATCGTGTGAAGTGACACTACTTTCAAGATGACGTTGCTGTTCTTTGCACCACATCCATGCAATTATATCAATGTTGTGCAGGAGATAGGAGCGCAGTGCTAAAATGTATGGGTTATGTAAGTTAAAGGTCCCATTGGAGAGTATGGAGAGGACAATGTCATACAAACACACAACAAATTGAGTTATCGTTTGGAATTAATTGACTTCTCATTGTTTTTATATTTATTGTATACTATTTTTTAAACTTTCTTTCAATTAAATCCATGTTATTACTGTTTGATTCACAATCCACTTGTCATTGCAATGAAATACAATATGTTCTACACATGTTTTACACTCATAGTACAACATATTTTGCAATTTATTCAATAAATTGCCCTACTCCAGAACACTTCACTATTGATTGCCCTTTAAAAAGTCACTTTTCTGCTGGAAAGTCACCTGCTTGTATCAAAGGAGGTGTTTGTCTGGAATGTGTATGACATTAAACTTCTTGATTAAACTCATGCATTTATTCAATTGCGTGCCAAGACGCCTTGTAAAAATGCATAATTGTTGATCCGAGCTGGATTGTCTCTCCACAGATATGACGTTTACTGCCATATATAGAGGCAGGATATTGTAATTGTTGGAGATCTACAAAACTAGAATCTCGAATCTGTAATTAACTATTAAAAATTAACTCAAAAAGACAAAAAACACAAGCACAAAGTGACACCCGCACACTTTTGTGGTTAATGGTCATGGTGCGTTCACATTTTGTATGTCATTTAACCTGAATTGAGACATTTACAGGCACATATAACACACTCCTGATGCTTTGTTAAAATATCATTTGAATATTGTTAGAAATAATGCAAAAAACAATGACATGTCACTGTTGAGAGGCAGATAGGGCCGTAGTGTTAAATGTGTGTTATGTAAGTTCAGTGGAGCTCAGGAGAACATGGAAAAGGAATCTCTTTGTTTATGTAAAATATACTGTATGTGAGCAACTAAATGTGCTTTTGACTGATTAAGGAAAGTCATAGTGCAAATGGTCACTTGTGCCGTCGAAATTTAAGATAATCCAAACTGATTTACAGGCGGAATAATTTCGAAATTTAAGATAATCCAAACTGATTTACAGGCGGAATAATTTCTTTTAAATTCCATAATCATGAATATGTGTCCCAGTAAACTTTCAATGACAATTATAATGCTGATTTATTCCTACTTGATTCATTCCTACTAACACTGGACACGGTGGGCTAGTTTATATTTTCATTTGGTTATCGAATCAGAAAACATGTCGAGCCTGAATGAGTGAAGTTTCTCAGAAGCAGGATCAATAAAACATCAACAAAAATCACAAACTATCAGCAAAATGCAACATGAGACAATAATAGTGGATAGATGGAATACAAATTATGATCAAATAAGATATTCAAATTCAAATCAAATAATGGCTTGTTGTTCCAAATATACATTGAAAACAACCTCTTCTGGTGTGGCTAGAGTGATTAATGCATGAGAGAATTCACTTGTCTGTTTGATTAATGAATGAAGTAAAAGTGTTGGAATGTTTTATCCGTCCGTCTTTGTTAAAGTCCAGGTTTTCCCTTTTTATTCCACTGAGAGGCTCCACCAAGCATACTACAGCCCTCACCTGCACAACGAAACCTCCAGAACCATCTGTTGTGAACGAAAACACCACATAAAGGTGTTTTTTTTCATGTACAGTCGATAATCGTGCCGTTTGCCTGCGCTGGCACTGAAACCAACACATGCCCCACTAGAGAGCGTAACACTTGCCACAGTGACTCACGTCGCTCTGAAAAGTGGAAATTTGCTCTAAATATAGATGGAATAACAATTACAAGACGACTTTAAAGTTCTCACCCTGCCACCTGTTTAAATAGTCTGCCATTCACGTGCAATCACAAACTAAAACGAGCCTAAACATGTGGACCTTTCGTCAGGAAAATTCAGCAAATTCAAATATAGCTCTCGATCCTGGTCGAGGACTATAGCGACTGAAGAGGATTAAACCAGATGAAATAAATGACTGATAAAATAAATCATATTCTACATTATATAACTAACCTTTACATTTTATTCCTGTGCAACTGTGACTATACATGAGTTTCAGGCAAAGTATTCCTTCCGGATCTGGGGGATTTTGTGAGGACCTAGTATTTTGATTTTCTCTACTATTTTGAGGGCAGCACAATCAGTAAAATATAATAAGATAAGATAAGATAAGATATTCCTTTATTGTCCCACATGGGGAAATTTCATTGGTGCAACGCAGGAAGATACAGAGGTAGATACAGAAAAACAGATCACTTATAGGAAGTCTGAAAAACACTTTCAGTAGAAGATCTCCTATAAATAAATAAAAACTCCCATAGACAAATAAATAAATAAATACATTAATACCATTGCATGTGATCACGACAGTAATTGCACATGAATATGTGTCACGACAGCACATAGATTGCACATTAATTTCATAGTAATTGCACATGAATTGCACATGAATTCCAACAGCAATTGCACATATGACAGAATTGCACATGGTTAGGTCAGTATTGCGAGTGTTCAGTATTAACAGTGTTTGTTATAAAGTCTGACAGCAGCAGGAAGGAAAGACCTGTGAAACCTTTCCTTCACACAGCGAGGGTGGATCAGTCTCTCACTGAAGCTGCTCTCCAGAGCGGAGAGAGTGTCCTGCAGGGGGCGACACTCATGGTCCAGCATAGATGTGAATCTAGCCAGGACCCTTCTGTCCCCCACCTCCTGCACCGAGTCCAGAGCACAGCCCAGGACGGAGCTGGACTTCTTGATGACTCTGTCCAGCTTCCTCCTCTCCCTCTCTGTGACGCTGCTGCTCCAGCAGGCCACACCTACAGGAGCTGATGCCACCACAGAGTCGTAGAAGGTCTTCAGGAGTGGCCCTGTCACTCCAAAAGACCTGAGTCTCCTCAGGAGGTAGAGCCGACTCTGGCTCTTCCTGTACAGTGCGTCTGTGTTATGAGTCCAGACGCACTGTACAGGAAGAGCCAGAGTCGGCTGCATAATGCATTTATTATGAGATTGGCACCCAGGTTATTCTGTACAGTACATCACAAACAACATTAAAGGCGGTATGGACGATTTTTCGGCGATTTGAGAACGCAGGCGGAAGTGCGCATGCCCCTCCCCCGTGTGGACTGATACAACACACACATGCGTTTGTTTATTAGCGCAACGGAGCGCATCGCATCGCTCGTCTCCCGTAGATTTCTGTCCACTTCTGCGTCAGCTCGAACTGTCTTTCTCCGTCTTCATTTTGCTCCGTACACTGAGGGAACTATGTTATGATAGATCCATGCGCTTAGGCAGGCGGAAACGTGGGGAGGAACCGCACGCGGCTGCAGGTGAGCGATAGGTGCGTTTTATGATTGATACGTGGCAGGACTAATCGGCAGTCCACGCCACGAGGAAATATGATACAAAATTTGCTGAAAAAAATCGTCCACACCACCTTTAAGCTTTAGGTCAGTGTTTGTCAAATTTTTCACACCATGTACCATCTATATCTGATCTAAAACAAAACTATTCCAGCAAAATCAAATGGGCTGAAAAGGGAAAACGCAATTGCTCTACTAGGACAAGGATTTACCCCCAAAAATAAAAGGATATGCGTTGAATTGACTCAGCAAAAATCTGGACTGCAGAGGAAGCGCCACACTAAGACTAAAAAGTTAAGAACCCATGATCTATGCAGCCTTTAGTTGCTATTACTGCACAAGAATGGAACAGGTTGAACTAATGTCAGGAAAGGAATGCATCTTGTACAGTAAGAGTTTAGTTTATCAAGCTGTGCGGCACAAAGAGGACACAGATCTACGTTACTGTCACTTTTAATCGTGACTATTGTGTAAATCTGTGTGTTTCTGCTCTGTGTTGTGAGATTTTCAGATTTTGACCCCACATATTCTGACTTTTTGAGTAAAATTGCAGTTCCATCCTCGACTTTGAGTGCACTTTTCTCACATTTGAATGTAATTGTATCGGTCTTGACAAGTGAATTTTCCCCCCATGAGATGAATAAAGTTCTAGCTCATCTTAAAGGTGACAGCTTTTCACCTTTGTCTAATTGTCGCTTTGTTGTTGGGCTTATGCACGTGGTGAATATTTATCATAATTTTACACTGATCAAGTTATTTGTGAAGAGAAGCTGAAATCAAAACGTCGGTACAAATATACAATACACACAATTTAAACATTTATAAAACATAATATAATGGCGTTGCCAGGTATTTTTAGTCTTCAAATAAATATTGTGTAGATTAGATGACCTTTGACACAGTTTAAAATCAGAATGCAAACAGATAAAAACATAAATAATCATTACAAACAGTACATTTGCAGTATATTTACTTGGTAACCGTTATGTAATTACCCCTGCCAATAACATTATAAACTTCAGCAGAACAATGGGGATAACGTAAGTAAAACGTAAATATAATGTTAATAATATTTTGGTGAATTGTGTAGTCGAACCTGCCACACACTGCAATTCGACCTGCACGTCTTGAAAAGCACTTGGGCATTTGGACTTTTAGCATGTGCTTTCTATACGTCTCGCTGACCTACTTCCAGGACTTACATAAGAGGCTTTCACAGAGGAGTACGAAACCGCCAAACTGATTTCCTCCATTTCCAGCCAGGACACACCCTCCACTTGGTCTAAACTTGCTGAGTTGCATCATAACCTCATTCACGTCGCATTGGCACAGGAAAACCGAGCAAACGCAAATACTCTATAGGTTAAAAACATGGGTCTTTGGTGTGTAGCTTGGGGTTTGGGATTTGTGCACGAGAACATTTTGTCCTGTTTCTTTGGCACGTCTGACAGGAACACTTGTAGGCGGCGGTGGAGGGCTGTGACGAGCGCCGTGCAACGTGGTTCATTTACCTTAAAGGGGAGATAAATTACTTTTCACCTGCTTGTGCTTGTACTAGGTCGAATATGTGGCGAGGCGACACTCTTCTTCAGGCTATATCTGGCAATGTCACTTGAAATAACTGTTTAAAGCCATACATTCCAGGTAAAGCAGTAACATCTCACTATTGTAGAGAGGGAACACTTTGGACACCTTGTAATCACACATATTAAAGGCTTTGTTCAAATAAATTGTCATATAATAGTTATACATTATACACACTGGCTATAGTTGTAGTTAAATGGAACTAATATTATTGTAAGAATAATACAAATGTAATTAAATTTTTTGGCAGAATCTTTGGGTTTAATTGGCAAAAATGAACCACTGCTACATGTTATTATTGCGTTTTGATGCCTGGTTTACTGTTGTTTTGCTGTTTAGGCGTTGTCCTTCAAAACCAGGTCATAATAAACAGTAAAGTTGTTATGCGTGGCTAGACTCTGGACTTATCTTCATCGGTGTTATAATTAGAGACACTTAAAAGACCCTCCAACCACAAACTGTTCACATCACGTTTAAGGAGAGTGACATTTTTGCAACAATGAATTAATGTATAAACCAAGTGACTTGAAAGTAGCACATACAAAATCTACTAAAAGTATATAAGTACCTGTTTATAAATGGACTTTTAGAGTAAAAATTAAAAGTATTTCACACAGATTTTGAGAACTATTAAAGTGTCAGAAGTCGTGATCTGGATACAAAGAATTGTTTGTTTAAAGTTGGCACGTCAACTCAAATTATGAACGTGCTAAAAAATAAAAATCTCTTATTTCAGGTGGTCTCAAACAGTGAAGAAAAGTACTTTTTACTTTCTAATCCTGTAGCTCTCAAATGTAGTGAGGTAAAAGTAAAAGCTGTAAAACTACCGACACATTGTTTAATTTTTGACTTACTATTTTCCACCACAGCCCAGAATACACAAAGAATACATCAAAATGTACAACAAATTAAACTGACGATTAAGGACATTATAACTGACATATAGAAAATGGGAATCACATTTGAGCTCAACTTGAAAATTGACAAATTTGACCAAATGGGACCTTTAATTTGGACTGTGTGCCTTAATATTCTTTTCTTTGGATGTTCCCTCTATTTTATTTGAATTTTATGTTGTATTTAATTTATTAGTTTTAAATTTAGAAAAACAGAAGGAAAAAAGAAAACTAGATCAGTAGGAGACATATCATTTTATATTAGATCAGTGATGAAAAAGCATAAATAAATAGCGACTCTACTCACAAATGCTCATTTATTTACCTTTAGCGTTCAAGTGAGATTTGGCCCAAACTGCCCTCTGACACATCGATTTCCTCTCTGCACTTTCACTTTTGAACCCGACTGCGTTTTGGATAAGGTGGTGTACTTGGAGGTCACGGGATCAGCGTTAATCTGTGCCACATGACGCCTTCGGGAGCGCGATAGCGACCGTATGAGACTCGATGTACCCAAACCAGAAGATAAAATGCCATTTTAATGACGTGTGCATTGACAGATTAAGCCACTTTTTATGCAAGAAAGCTTTCTATGATGTAAAGTCTATGTAGGAAATGCTCCCAAAGCCACCAGGCAAGAAACAGCTTTTCACTTTGACTTCATTGTAGTTGATAGGAAATTAACATGTCCCAAAAGCAACAGATTTCTCTTTTTGCTTAAGTACCTCAGATCACCTTTTGCTTCTAAACTTGAGACATTCACAAACGTTAAACCTGGTTATGTCCTTTAGTGACGCCATTGAACGTGTTATATTGAAAGAATTCTGCATTTGCGATTTGACCTGCTAAATTTGTATTATGTGCACTGTGACTTTTCTGAGCAGGCTTTCCACAGATCTGACCTGTACAGTCAGTCCAGCCAAAACACTATAGATCTTAATGAACGCAGACAGAACTGAGCTGGATGTAAAATGCAATAATCACAAGAAATGACATTGGAGGATAATTTATTGACATACAGCCAAATGCAAGCCCCCTCTTTAACATATCCATCGTCTCGATAATAAGGCTGAAATAAGCAATAAATATGGTTGGTATAAAATTAAAAAAAAAAAAAAAAAAAAAAAAAAAAGCAGTTTGTTATGCCGTTTTAAACATTTACAAAAAAAAAAAAAAAAAAGCAGTCAGCCAAAGAGCTGCCAGGTATTAACTTAAGGCTAGCGGTGGTGTTGCTTCTTGCATGTTGGATATACAGGCTGTATGCTCCTCTTCGCCGCGCTCGGACCTGCACAGGAACAAAACACACCAATTATAAATGAGTTTATAATATGCGAGCTGATGACAAAGGGATTTTTTTTACCATAGTCGTTAGTGAGATTTTTGGATGTTATTGAGGATTTCGCCATAGACAAAGTTGAACAGCTGTTCCTTTGACTTGGTTCCATCTAGCTGCGCTGTAAAGGCAAACATGGTTAATGCATTATAAACTAACTGTACGAGCCTCTGAATATTCAACAGGGAAAAGGCGATCGAAACCGCTTAAACATTTAATCGTGCGAGCTCAGACTTGAGGATTGAGATTTTGTTTGAGACTAAATTAAAAAGAGATCTTATTGAAAAGTGAGATTGAAGTCAATGTCTTTACGTCTTTATGTAAAAGTGATGCCAAATAATTAGTATTGTTGCAATTTCTACAAGGAACTGATAGCTTTGCTATACTTAACAGTTGAGCTTCGCCTAATTGGAGAACGATTTTTTAAACACAATCAAATCACACAAAACACTAAAATGGCCATTCACTAGCGCAGGGGTTCAAAACTAGGGTCGTTTACAATGAAACTAGAATTTACAAAAAAGCTAGAACAATGAATTAATCAGTATTAGAGCAGATTATTAATATTCTGTTCACTGTGGTCTCCAATATAATTCATCTTCATTTGAATGCAGCAGCAGCAGCTCATGTGTCATTAACAGGTCTGGACCAGTAAAACGTACCAACATCAACTCCAGATGTCTCCATGATGGTCTTATGCTTCAGGTACATGGGCCAAACGTGTCCGTCGAACAGGCCCGGTGGATCTGGGAAGCTGTAGTTTCTTGAGCTACAAAAGAAAAGACATTGAACAGTGAAACCAGGACATGAGACAACAGCTTTAAGATCGACTTCCCTAATTTGACCAAGTTATAAATAGTAAAACAAGACTTTGTACACATTCCTGTTGCGCTTAATCTTCTTTGGTACTTGAAAACAGTTAGACAAGTTACTGAATGGATTGAGACATTAATAAAACAGAAAAGTACAAGTGACAGGGGATTCATGGAGGAGCATTAGTAAGTATGAAGATTAGGCAATACTCTGCAATTGGTCAATTCGATGCTAGATTTACCAACTCAAAATGTTACTTTAGTTTATCTATCAAAATCCGTAAGTTTTAGTAGACAATTTATTTTAACTAATGAATTATATTGCGTTGCAACAGACATGTTTATTGGTTGTAGTTTGTTTTTTGCTCTTGTTTGAGCCTCTGGGACTGAAAAGTGCAACTTGGACCTACAGGTAGCCTCTTTAATTTATGTTTAGTTTGTAATATTTGATGAAAATCTCAGTACTTTAGTTAATGAAAAAATGACATAATTTTAGCTGACAAATGCATATAATTTTAGTAGTAGTTTTTTGTCTTGTCTTTGGAGTACTTTTCATTTAGTTTTAGATTGCAAAAATAGGACCTTGACAACATTTTGAAAACAGGAGAATAAAAATGACTCAAACATGTAGAAACACTGTAAATACAACATTGAGTGGCTAAAAGGAGAAGGGGACATAATTATGACATGGTTAAAGCAGTTTAAAGTCCATTCAAAATGGAGTGACAGGTGCACTTACCACCTCCTCTTTTTGCATTCGTCGTACGGGATGGAAATGAAGTAACGCTGGTTTAACACGTCGATCAAAGGTCTAAAGAGGACACAGACGGTAAGATTCAGCATTATTTGTCCCTCTAAACCAAAGAAACGCCGAGTCCACGCGCCAAATTACCCGTAGGTGTAAAGCAGGAAGCCTTCCACGATCAGGATGTGCGTCTCCTCGTCCTTTTGGTTGGACTTGGGCACGATCTCGTCATCCAGGGTGTTGTTGACGCCGTGAGACTTCTCGAACTTCACCGGGTTGTCCAGCCACGCGTAGATGGTACTCATCATGGCGTCCATGTCCAGGGCGGCGAGGACTACGGGGGCGGGAAGAAAAAGGCCAAAGTGTGTGAGGAAATGACACACGACGATGAGAAAAATGTGCACAGATGAGGCATGCACTCAGATGGTTAGCACACAACAGAACAGCAGGGATCACAAGCCAGGATTGTTACAGTCAAGTTCAATTATGTATTTTTTTCATCTGCAGTGAAGATATGAGCCAAGACTCTGCTCTGACCAGTGTTCAAATCTAAGCTCAAAACTGTTCTGTTTAGCTGTGCCTGAGACAAAGGATTTTTGTAATCATTTTCATGTCTTTTAATGGCTTCTCTGGCTAGAGATGTCAAGAAAATCCAGATAAAAGCCATTATAAGAACTAATAAATAATGTGACAATTTTATAAGTGTTTTGGTAATATATATATATATATATATATATATATATATATATATATATATATATATATATATATATATATATATATATATATATATATATATATATATATATATATATATATATATATATATATATATATATATATATATATATATATATATATATATATATATATATATATATATCTATCTCTAGTTTGAACGATTGCGAGTTAATTTTCATAAAGCTGGTGTAAACTTGAGGAATAGTAGTTCACAAGATTGAATGAAAATTAAAGATTTCACTGTGGACACGGTCTCAGTTGTCGCGAATAATCGTTAAATCGTGACGTTTCCCCCCCAGAAGAATCTCCTTCTGTATTATTAAAGTGATTGCTTATCTTCAATCTGCACTCCTCTCGTAAAAAGTCTTAATTGCAGTTTTAAGGCATCTTTTTCTGTCCAAGGATTGTCAAATTACATTGTGTACAAATTGCTGACAAAAAAAAAAAAAAAAAAAAAAACTTCAGCACTGTTTTATTAGGAGCCATTTCTGGTTAACATTAGGCTAAAAACATAAGTGGTATCCTTAAATTAAATAGTTGAAGAGAACACTGGCTCGAACCTGTACAAATTAGAATACTTAAAAAAACTTACTTAAATAAGATGGTAAACGTTTTTGGTTTGAACTAGTCAGTAAATTAGTTCAACAATGAATTAATGTGAAGAGTCAGTATCAGTTAAAGGTCATAAAACAATTTCAGATAAGATTGCATTTATGTAAACTATGCAATGTTTACATACGAGTTTTAATGGGTAAACAGGGAATTCACTCTGATCCGTTTTTTTGTTGGCTCAAAACAAAGCCAAAAAAACAAGCAAATAGTGACAGAAACGTCTTCTATAACAATCCTGGTTGAACAAACACACAAGGTCCCCACAAAACCCAAGCTTACCATCATACTGCTTAAAGCCATCTTCGCCAACTTCAATTTGATCTTGTGGCTGAAACATACATCGATAAAATGTACCGAAGCACATACTACGGTAGTACTACTACTTCTCCTACCATTTCCTTTAAGTCTGTCTTTAAAGGAGAGCTCTGACACATAAGAGCACATTGTACAGACACTATATTTAGTAACAAAGGAAGCCGAGCCTTTTTACAACCTAGCCACAATCCCTTCACTTTTGAAACACGTGGCATTTGGGTCAAACTCACCTTGAAGAAGTCGTCCTGGTGCACAACGCAACAGTTCGGCAGGTTCTTGATCAAACTGTTGGTGAGGGTGGTTTTCCCTCCGTTGGTAACACTGCAACAACAACAACAAAGTCATAAAAGTGTCACAAAATGTTCATATTTAAGGTTGTAACGCAGTAGTAGATCATATAACGGATCGTAAAAAGTTTCCGTGACAGTGTAGTGAAAGCTGTTGGAATTTCTCAAAATCACAATTGAATAGTTCTTTTCAGGTCAAGATTTACAAAATTGTAATGCATTATCAGACATGCAAGACCTATCAATTTCCACAAACGCACACAATTTAGAGCTGAAACAATTAAACCGATTAATCACAACTAAACGATTATCGGCAGAACACTGACTAATTTAGAAGCCCAATTAAATTATTGTCATCTTAAAACAAAAAGTGTACATTTAAAATTAATGAAATTTCCCCATGTGGGACAATAAAGGAATATCTTATCTTAGGCATTGATGGACATATGGCCTACAATTGTTGCTCAACTGAGATTGAGGGAAATGCACTCTTCCCATGGCAAATTATACCACTTCCCTTGGTGATTTCAGGCCATCCTGCCCAACATTACAATTTGAATATGCTTTTGTATATTACAATTTGAGTGAAGAAATGCAATTGTACACTTTTCTCATTACATAACCTAAAATTTAAGCTCATCATAAAAGGGTGGGTCTGGAGCAAGCAGTGTCTTCTGCATTGTAGATACGGTCAATGTCAACAAACGCCTCCAAGACCCGGTTATTACAGCACAATACAGTCTTTTTCATTGATATTGAAGACTGTGGCGGTCCATACACAACCTGGACTTCACATTGGAGTCACTAAAGTCACACGTTGTAGCCCATTTTACTTTAAAACATTCAAAATGAATCATACTGTGCAGAAATGACTGTTTAACATTACATTTAAGCAATAAAAGCGACATTTCTACTCAAAATTCCAATGAGATTTAAATACGCGTTTTCAAAAGGATATTATTTGTGCCATTACAGAGGTCTACCGCGAAATTAAAGTAAAGAGTGGGTTAAAAAAAATGCATAATTGTTGCGTTTTCTGATCGTTTTCATTGAACAAACCGATGCATTTCCGTGTTGGTCTTGAGACACGTGTAGTAGGCCCCGACGTGCTTAGCCGCTTTAGCCGCTTTAGCCGCTCACTCATTCTCTATGGGGAAAACGCACTCACCCGCCGATGCCGATAATGTACTTCATGATTCTTTGTAGCTTTTCTGGTGATCGTATGGAAAGGTTCAAAAAGTCGCCGTTGAAACCAGTGAACGGACGGAAGAATACTTAAAAAGAGAAGGTTACAGCGGTCAACTACTTGATTCCTCCATGGCACCTGGGTTGAGTTTTAATAAGGCAGAGCACGGAGCGTGGTCACTCGGACGCGTCTTCCACCCGGAGAGGATGTGCACGGCGCAAGGGCTGCGAGACATACCGGGACCGAGGGTTGTGATTGGATATTTAAGCACACACGCCCGCGCGGAAAGCCCCGTGCAGCCAATCAGAGGCGAGAGGGGCCACAAAGACCACGCCCTCACTACGAGCACACCGCAGGAGGAGCGCGCGCTCTGTGCAGGAGCCACACTGGACTGAGCGTGGAAATGACGTCATCAAATGTGCACAGCGGACAGAGCCGGGCACCATGTAGACACTTTCCTCTTTAAGTTATCTTTACTCAGTTACATTTACTCAGTGGTCTTTACTCAGTTACTTTTACTCAGTTAGATCTACTCTGTTACATCTACTCATCACGTTTACTGTTACATTTATCCAGTTAAGTAACTGAGTAAAAGTAATTATCTTATCTTATCTTAACTTTTACTCAGTTACTTTTACTCAGTTACATCTACTCAGTTACACCTACTCATCACGTTTACTGTTACATTTATCCGGTTATCTTTACTCAGTTACATTTACTCAGTTACTTTTACTCAGTTACTTTTACTCAGTTAGATCTACTCAGTTACACCTACTCATCACGTTTACTGTTACATTTATCCGGTTATCTTTACTCAGTTACATTTACTCAGTTACTTTTACTCAGTTACTTTTACTCAGTTAGATCTACTCAGTTACATCTACTCATCACGTTTACTGTTACATTTATCCAGTAATCTTTACTCAGTTACTCAGTTGCATTTACTCAGTTACTTTTACTCAGTTATATTTACTCAGTTACATTTACTCAGTTACATTTACATTACGTTTACTCAGTTATATTTACTAATTTACTCGTTTACTGTTACATTTACTCAGTTACTCCAGTTACATTTACTCAGTTACATTTACTGTTACATTTATCCAATTAAATTTACTCAGTTAATCATTTACTCAGTTAAACTTATACAGTTACATTTAGTCTACTCAGTTATGTTTACTCAGTTACATTTACTCTGTTACTATTACTCTGTATGGTACTGGTCAGGAGATGAGCAGTCAGACATGACCCCAAAGCCAAAGAGTTCAATCTTAGTTTCCTCAGACCAGAGACAGACCAGAGACTGTTGTGTCTCATGGTCTGAGGGTCCTTCAGGAGCCTTTTTACAAACTCCAGTCATGTGCCTTTCACACTTTCATAAGATAAGATAAGATAAGATAATACTTTATTGTCCCACATGGGGAAATTTCATTGGTGCAACGCAGGTAGATACAGAAGAACAGATCACTTATAGGAAGTCTGAAAAACACTTTCAGTAGAGGATCTCCTATAAATAAATAAAAACTCCCATAGACAAATAAATAAATAAATACATAAATACCATTGCATGTGATCACGACCGACATACAGGCCGGATTGGTGGAGCTGCAGAGATGGTTGTAAAAAAGTATTTGGGGAAATTAGTCGAGTAACTGTCTGGACGTAACATCTGGTTTAGAAATGATAGATTTGGAAGGACAAAATCTTAAGTAATGCACAGAATTATGGACGTTTCAGATCATATAGATCACAAAAACATATTAATCCGTTATTTTATATTTTGACACGACAAACAGACAGGAATTTGAAATATTGTCTCTTATGTTTGCCTGGGACAGTGAGCTTCAAGGTCATTTTCACCAGTGCTCATGGTCAGTTTTCCTAAATGGACTGTTATTGTTTTCAGAAGTGTCATGTCTGTACAGTGTGGGTCGTTAATGAAAACACATTGTTCACCGACTCCGCGTAAATATTTTGGATGTTGAGACTAAGCCCTTTTGGTTTAACACATTCTTGGTCATTTGTACCACTGTTCTGGGCGAGCCTCGCTTCAAAAACAGAGCAGCCGCAGGACTTTTCCTTAAACCGCCTGCGTGGATACACCCTTTGCATGGTTAGTGTCTGCATAAACTATTACGTTTAGGGGAATAAATAGTGTGTGAGTCGTCTGCTTTTGGACTCACCGTGTGTTTGGACAAGTGAATGACCCGGTATTTCCAACTGTATGTGCAAAAGGCCCTAATATTGCATTAGAGGCGAACTGAAAGTTTGGATGGAGCAGACACAAGTCCCGGCGTCAAACTCAAACAATAATAAATAAAAGATGCATCTGGATTTAGTGGTGGGACAAATCTTCCTATGGGCTTATTTTAAAGTTTAAAAAGCAATGATTTTTAAGGTTAATTCCTCATGAGCGAGTTATTCTCTGTATTTGACACATCCTTCTGTGCTGCTGAGGTAAAGTCATCACTGTGACCTTCTTGCTGTGAGGTGTGAGTGCTAACCCCTCTGCCACTGTGCCACATTTACATTTTGGAAGGAAAAATTCAAACTTACAGTAAGAAATATTACCGGGTTTGTTACAGTGATGCTAGTTGTAGTAGTAATAGTATGCTGTCTGTGTTTTAGAGTCTGTACAGTTCAGATTATTATGATCAAAATACGATTACAATTGTTTTTTATAGTTGACTAGTCACAATCGTTGCAGCCCTATAGTTGTAATGGTTGTAAGGTGTAGAGGGGTGGGCAATATTGACAAAATTGATTATCCCGAAACTTTTTTGCATCATCTCTAACAACATTCAGACAATAACGTCAGGAATGTGCAAAAATATACCTGTAAATATCTTGGGTGATCGCTTTATTAGAGACAATACACTACAATATTTTAGATTTGCGTATAGCTCCGAAACAACAATTGCAATATTCACAATTTTTACAGTAACGTATTTTTTGTAGTTGCAGTTGCACACATTTAAATTGTATGGATTAATCCCAGGGGATGTTCATCTGCCAAGTAACACCAGCATGTAGATTTAAAATAAACATTAAAGATAGTTATTCTTAAAATCCATAAATAGGGTAGTGCTACGTTAAATACAAACTTGCAAAGTAATACAATCAATATAGATTAAGTATATTTCATTTCATAATAAATAAAGTGCAGAATAGTCTTAAGATAAGATAAGATAATCCTTTAATATCCACACAAGGGGAAATTTTGTTGTTATAACGCAGTAGAAACAGGAGGAAAGGACAGATTATAGGAAGTTTCAAAAAACACACTCTTAATAGAACTCTTATGAACAAAACAAAAAACTCTTATTGACAAAAACTCCTCTCCTATCTTAATAGGGAATGGAGGGGGGAAAATAAAATAAAAAAGATAAAAATAAAAAGATAAAGATAAAAATAAGATAATAAAATAATGATAATAGAATGAAATCAAAATAAAGTAAAAATAGCTAGCACAAGTCTAGGTAAATACTATTAGCAGGTAAGTAAACAGAATAAAAACAAAATAGAACACTCTTATTTACAGGTATTGCACATGGTTAGGTCAGTATTGCACATGTTCAGGACTAACAGTGTTTGTTATAAAGTCTGACAGCAGCAGGAAGGAAAGACCTGCGAAACCTTTCCTTCACACAGCGAGGGTGGATCAGTCTCTCACTGAAGCTGCTCTCCAGAGCGGACAGAGTGTCCTGCAGGGGGCGACACTCATGGTCCAGCATAGATGTGAATCTAGCCAGGACCCTCCTGTCCCCCACCTCCTGCACCGAGTCCAGAGCACAGCCCAGGACGGAGCTGGACTTCTTGATGACTTTGTCCAGCTTCCTCCTCTCCCTCTCTGTGATGCTGCTGCTCCAGCAGGCCACACCTACAGGAGCTGATGCCACCACAGAGTGATAGAAGGTCTTCAGGAGTGGCCCTGTCACTCCAAAAGACCTGAGTCTCCTCAGGAGGTAGAGCCGACTCTGGCTCTTCCTGTACAGTGCGTCTGTGTTATGAGTCCAGTCCAGTTTGTGGTTCAGATGAAAATCCAGGTACTTGTATGAGTCCACTCTCTCAATGTCCCATCCCTGGATGTTCACTGGTGAGGGGGCAGTGGGGTGGCGTCTGCGGAAGTCCACCACCATCTCCTTGGTCTTCCCCGCGTTGACGTTGATGAGGATCGTCATCCGTGATGAGTCCGATGATGGCAGAGTCGTCAGAGAACTTCTGCAGGACACAGCTTGGTGGATCGTCTCTAGTGGTTGGTCAGTTAGAGTCGTCCATTGCGGCCGCCATGTTCCTGACAACGGCCGAGCTGAGTTCAGGGATCAGGGCCACCTTCAGCAGTTTACTACTCGAGTACTTGTTCTTCACCGCCTGAAACAGAGGCAAACGTCACTAAACGCTGACCCTTAATGAGCGTAAGAAAGACTCACTTTGAACTTGGTCTTGTCGTTGACCTGGACCACCTTCTTGGCAATGAGCTGCATGATGGGCCTGAGGTGCGCCTCGTCGTACGTGGAGTAGTGCTGCTGCGTGGGAGACTGAGGAGGAGAACGACAACGTTGCTTCAGTAAATAATCTATATTTGACACCACAGTTTGGCTACAAACAGCAAACTAATTACGCGTGTTTACTGGTACCATGGCAACAGGCTTGACATCCACAACAAGCAGATAAAAGCATAATTTACAAAGTACACAAAAGCAAAGACAATTCCTTTCCCCCCATTTAGAAGTCAATGAAAGAATACAGACCCAGGGCAGCTCCTGGAGCAGCAACTGGGACAGACACAGAGCTGCAGCCGCGATCTCAGACGGACGAAAGTGAACCATGTCGTAGTCCAGCAGCGTCAGCTCCATCAGGTATTTGGCCAGAGCGTGTATCTCCACATAGGACTGAGAACAGAGAAGCAGAGACAGTTTAAACCTGAGCACAAACACACACACACACACAATCACTCCCTCACTCACAATCACTCACATTGGCCACTTTGGACGCTCTCCGGAGGAAGTGAGGGGCAGAGGGCCTCCTAGCTGGAACTTGATGCTCCGCAGCACCAGCTGCTCCATCTCCAGGATCTGGGCTTTGCTGAAGGCATTGTCTGTGATGTAGACGAAGTCTCCCACCTCCGGAGCAATCCTCTCCTCAAACTTACAGGCCACCAGCATGGCCGTCACCCCGACCAGCTGCAGCTTCCTGTGCGACACCGGCTGCACCTGGAGCAGAAGCTTACGTTAGCATTAGCACGTCCAGCGGACACAGCCCCAAGCGCAGAACGCTCACCTGCAGAAAGCGGTCGAGCACGGCCACAGACAGGTACAGAGTCTCCTGCAGCAGCTGTAACCTGGAGTGCACCTGGACCAGCCAGTCCACGAGCACTGCCCTCATGCAGCCTGTGATATTGTAGCCCTGCAGGTAGTTCGGCTGCATGGCCTGCTGCTGCTCCAGCTCCTGCAGATATCTGTAGATGTCTTTGACGTAATGGTGAGGCCGCAGTCCTGTTCGTCCACATCCTCCACTGTGAGCAGCACCTCAGAAAAGGCCTGGCACAGCTCGCTCTCCTTCTTCATGGACACATCCAGCTGCTGCGGGCCATCGGGGGCCACAGTGGCCTCAATGGCTGCTGGGGCCACAGTGGCCTCAATGACTGCTGGGGCCACAGTGGCCTCAATGGCTGCTGGGGCCACAGTGGCCTCAATGGCTGCTGGGGCCACCGGGACCTCCGGAACCTGAGGCTGGACCTCATGCTGCTTTGTCTTCAGGGCACTAGCAGGTTTGGATTTAGTGGTTCTTCTCTGCACAGACAAGAGTATGATGCTGTGGCCACTTCAAAAAGCCTAATGTATGACAACAAGGGCTGAGAAAAGGTCCAGCTAAAGCTCAGAGCATCATGTCGTTCACCTAAGGACCAGGACTGACCTTTATGTTGATGGCTGTGGTGTTGAAGTTGGTGACTTCACTCAGTGCTGCTCTCCTCTGCGCCGCGGCAGCAGCTTTGCCCAAACGCACAGGGCTTTCTGTGGCTCCAGGCTGAGAAACAAATGAGACGTTTGGCCACATTTACATTGGTCCAAAAAGGATGTGTGAAATTTTTAACTGTGCATTTCCAGTAGGGCTGCAACAAGGACATTGATTAATCACAACTCATGGATTATATAAATACAGCTGTTAACTAATGGAATAATCGTTACCTGGTCTAGTCAGACTAAAACATGCCATAAACAGAGAGAAAGTTTTATTACTCAGACGGAGCAGGAATCACACTGACAGGGGAAGTGTGTACAGTTTGTGTTTTTGACTAACACTACTGTCTGTAAGGATTCTCTACTAGGACGTCCTTAAATTACTTTATCTGGGTACAATTTCATACAAATGTCACTCACGGGCCGTTCTACGTTCTAATCAACTAATGAATGATGAATGCAAGGGAGAATGGATAGACTAAAGCGATGACCAAAATAATAGTTAGTCTCAGCCCTGATTTCCAGAACTTCAAAAATACAATGATAATGATAAGTATTTATGATAAGTATTTATCTTAACCCAAGAGTAGCATAAAAAATAAGCTGAAGGGGGCCTAAGAACTTAATTTTTGTATGTCCAACATCGGTTTTATGTTGCATCGAATCACTAAAGCAAGTTTCTATGTTTGTGAATTCTGTTCATTGACAATGGCAATATACATTTTCGGATAAAAATAGATTAATTACTGAGCTCTTGGACTGTAAAACACAGAAAAAAGCTTATTTTCAGCCCAATTCATAATACATGTTAATGTGCTGTTTAATGCATTTTTATTACAAGTCCCGAAATCTAATTTGAGTGATATTGTCTTCAGGTTTGAACAATCCGTCTTTTCCAGCACCAGTTTTCCTCCTGATGTTAATTCAGACTGAGACTTTCCTCTGCAGAGTTTGTTTTAACTTGAATAAAGTGACACCAGAAGCAGAGGTTAAAAATTACAGCTTCACAAAGAGTTCAGACACGAGTTTGTGCTCTGAATGTTCAGGAGCAGCTTCAGTTTGGATTTGTCACGTTTGAGGAAAACCCAGTCCCGAGTTAAACAGGATTAGCTTGTTTAGCTTTGTTAGCATGCAGCTAACGTTAGCATCACACACGGCATTACAAGAAAAAACACATTTATATGGAAGAAATAAATCCTTTTCTACTCACCAGAGCGCGTATCTCGAGAGACGTCATGTTCTCAACAGTGTTTGGAGACAAAATCACAGAATGAAGCTTTAAAAGGAGCGGTTGTTGTTGTTGTTGTTTTATGGCGGTTGGCATCCAATTGTTGCATTATCGCCAGACTTTATTCCTCAGACTTTTCGTAGTCCTCAGACTCTGTCGTAGTCCGTAAAAGTACTCCTTCCATTGCTTTGGTGTTACAAAGCCCATGAGGTCATGATATGTCTTTGTGACTAGAATAAAGGAGCGGTGTTTGCGTTAAGAGTGATGGCGGAGGAGAGTGGATCGGGGATGGAAGACGTTCTGGACGGCGTGGAGGAGCAGCCTTTTCTGCCTGCACGTGCCCGGAAACGTAAAAAGTCCCTTAGCTCGTCCGAGGGTTCTGGGAATGAGCAGCAGGATGAGGCTGAAGCTATTGATATCCGGGGTGAGAGCAGAGACTGTAAGGTGATCATAAAGCTTGCACAGGATAGTGCATCCTTTAAGGAGTGGAATTCAGTGGCATTGTCAAAGAGCCTAACTGTAGCTGTGGGAGTGATCAAGAGTGCGAGTGTCCTTAGAGATGGCTCGCTGCTGGTCGTGTGCAAGGACGCGGCTCAGCAACGGAAGGCGATTGGAACTAAACGTCTGGGTGGAAAGGACATTCTTGTGTCTAATGCTGAAAGAAACACGGTCAGAGGAGTTATCGTAGGTGTCCCTACGGCGACGTCTGTGGATGAAGTTAAGGAGAATTTGACGGGAGTTACGGTGGTGGACGCTAGGCGTTTGAAGGTGACCCGGTTTGGGGTAAGATGTGACAGCTTGTCGGTAATGGTAACACTTGAAGGGAGGTGCCTGCCTAGTAAGGTGTTCATTGGGTACATGTGCTATAGCGTCAGGCCATATGTTCCGCCGCCCCTGCGTTGCTTTAAGTGCTAGCGCTTTGGGCATATTGCAGCGGTCTGTAGAGGGAGGCAAAGGTGTGGTAAATGTGCAGGAGATCATGAGTATGGGAAGTGTGACGTGGGAGCAAAACTGAAGTGCTGTAACTGTGGGGAAGAACATAGCTCTGCCTACGGGGGATGCAGGTTTAGCAAAAGAGCTGCTGAGGTGCAGAAAATAAAGGTCTCTCAAGGTATATCCTATGCAGATGCAGTCAAGAAAGTTTCAAGTAACGAGTTTAGAGTAAATACAGAGAGAGGAGCCAGCGCTGCTCCCAGCCAGGGCGAAATGAGAAAGGCCATCGTGGCTCCCAAGAAGTGTGAAGGTTTCAAGAGTGGAGGTCCCAAGTGTGCAGGTTCCAGAATTAATGAGAATACCCTGGTTGTGGATAGAGAGGATTTTGTACTCTTTATGGTGGATGTTGTAAACTGCTGCTGCTCAGACTCAAAGCAGAACTGAAAGGATCAGGATCATTGCTAAAGCTGCAGGGAGATTCCTTGGAACAAAGGAGCTTGATTGGGCAGATATAGAAAACAGGCTAAAGGCGCTAAATGGGAGTCGGAGTGATGGGGGTCTGTTGTTGTTGTTGTTGTTGTTGTTGTTTTATGGCGGTTGGCATCCAATTGTTGCATTACCGCCAGACTTTATTCCTCAGACTTTTCGTAGTCCTCAGACTGTCATAGTCCGTAAAAGTACTCCTTCCATTGCTTTGGTGTTACAAAGCCCATGAGGTCATGATATGTCTTTGTGACCGGCTTTATTCCAGGGAGACTCTTCTTCATCTTCCTCTCCCTCTTTGACGTTCGGTGCTTTGGAAGTACAAAGCCCATGAGGTCATGGGACGTCTTTGTTGTTTTACAAAGCCCATGAGGTCATAGGACGTCTTTGTCGTTTTATCCTTTAGAAGTCCTTCTTCTATCACTTTTGTGTTTCGGCTTTAGTCCAGGGAGACTCTTCTTCACCTTCCTCGCCCTCTTTGACGTTCGGTGCTTTGGAAGTACAAAGCCCATGAGATCATGGGACATCTTTGTTGTTTTACAAAGCCCATGAGGTCATGGGACGTCTTTGTCGTTTTATCCTTTAGAAGTCCTTCTTCCATCACTTTGGCGTTTCTAAGCCCATGAAGCCCAAGCGCGTTAGAACATCCTCTTGCTCCTCATCCTCGGCTCAGTCTCCAACACCCCCCACCTCTATAAACGTTTACCCAGCCCTGTGCTACATAAGTAAGCAACCACAGCCTGACACAAACCCTGTGACTGGATCGCCAGAACGTTCCGCAGATTGAACTCCCGCCCATTATTCCGAAACCACAAGGCCAACCCGGCCCTTTCCCTATCATAAGCCTCACAGCAAATCAGCACATGCTTGACAGTCTCTGGCACCCGACAGTGACCACACAGACCGGTCGGATGTTTGCCTATCCTACTCAGTGACCAATTGAGTCCAGTATGGCCAATCCTCATGCGGGCGAAGGCCCTTTCCTCCCACGCGTTCCTGCCTATAGACCCGCAAGGACCCACACTACCCTGTATGTGATAGAGATGCCGTCCAGTAACACAGTGGCTCCAAAATTCCTGCCAAAGGCCGACCACATGACTCTTGATAACGTGCTTGATTTCAGACTTGCCCAACTCAGCCGCCACATCAATTGATGGCCGCCGAAGGGAACGTTTAGCCAGTGCATCAGCCATTTCGTTACCATCCACCCCCACATGCGCAGGGACCCAAATGAAGGAAACCCTCACATCCTTCCTGGACAGGGAGAGCATCAGACAGAAGATGCCATTCAACACATCCTGTCTGCAATCCGATTTCCCAGATTTAATGCTTTGCAATGCAGAAAGGCTGTCAGAGGCCACCACAATGCCGCAACACTGCAAAGCAGATTCCGCCCATTCCAACGCCAACCGTATCGCTATAAGTTCCGACGTGAAAACAGAAAGGCGATCTGTCAACCTCTTCTTGACCGCTAGCCCCAGGTCAGGCACAAAATAAGCGGCGCCAGTACGCCTACTCTCAGGATCCCTAGACCCGTCGGTATAAATAAACACATCACCTGAGTGCTTATCGATGAGCGCTTGAACGGCAAACTGCGGTGCCCTCCCAGCGACTCCTCTAAGCTTGCCATGCAAGCTAACATCAACAGGAGCCGGGACAAACTTCCACGGAGCTATAGCAGACAAAGCCACCGACGGGCTCACGCGCAGATCACCAACCCCCGCAAGCCGCGCCTTCGCATTTCCTACCTGGCTGAAAACCATACCGCCAGCCACACTCTGCCCCCCATCAACCCTGAGAAAGTCTCTCACCGGGTGAGAGCTCGTATGACCTTGCACATTCACCCAGTAAGCCAACAGAAGTTCTAGCCTCCGGAGCCGTAACGGCAATTCCCCCAACTCAACCTGCAGCGCCGAGACAGGGGAGGTCCTAAAAGCCCTACAGCAGATGCGCAAGGCCTGGGCTTGCTCCACATCAAGCTTCTTTAAGTTAGTCTCAGCCGCAGACATGTAGGCTATACAGCCGTAATCAATAGCCGCCCTCATGACGGCCCGATAAATACCCAGGAGCGACCTTCTGCTGGCCCCCCAGTCCTGGCCGGATAGACAACGAAGCAAGTTATTATCCCTTTTGCATTTACCACTGACCTTATCAATGTGCCGACGCCAACTAAGCCTCTCGTCAAAGGTGACCCCCAAGAACCTCACCTCCCTGACCTGTTCGAGCACCTGCCCATGCAGTCGAAGGGAGACGTCCCTATGCCCATTGAAGAAACAGATCACTTGAGACTTCCGTACGGACAGTTTAAACCCCCACTTCAGGGTCCACTGCTCCACCTGCTGTATTGCCCTTTGCAGTTTCGCCTCGTAAAACCGGAGATTCCTCCCTCTCACCCATAGAGCGCCATCGTCAGCATAAAGGCTCCTCCCAACAGACCCATCCACGTCGTCAAAGATGTCCTTAATCATAACATTGAACAAGACAGGGCTACACACACTCCCCTGCGGGATCCCATTCTCCACCCCATAGACCCCAGAGTAAGCAGCGCCCACTCTGGTTTGGATACGCCGGCCAGACAGAAAGCTCCGGACCCAGTTAAACAGTTTACCCTTCACACCACACTTCCGCAGCTTAATGAGGAGCCCATCCTTCCAAACCATATCGTACGCCTTCTCCACATCAAAGAGCACCGCAATAACCTTTTCTTTCTGAGCCCTGGCCAGCTGGATATCAGATTCCAAACACAACACGGAATCCATGGTGTTCCTGCCCCTACGGAAACCACTCTGGTGCGCGGGAAGCAAACCCTGACTCTCCAAGAAGTAATCCAACTGCTCGGTAACCATGCGCTCCATCGTTTTCCCGAGCTGCGACGTCAAGGCAATCGGCCTATAACTTGAAGGGTCAGACGCTGGCCTACCCGGCTTCAGAACCGGCACCACCGTAGACTGTTTCCACGCAGATGGAACACAACCTGAATCCCAAACACGGTTGAAAAGACCCAGGACTAGCCCAAGCGTGTCATCAGTCAAATGAGAGAGCATGTCATAGCACACCTCATCTTTACCCGGGGCTGTCTGTTTCGCCTTAGAAAGTGCTCTCCTTAGCTCATACAAACTAAACGGAAGGTCAAGGTCATCTTGAGTCGAAGGCTGGTGCCCAATCAGCTCAGAATTCTGGGCCAAAGTACTCTCCCTGTAGTGCCTTTCCGCAGGTGAGAGATTGTCAGAGCTGTGCACCGACACAAAGGTGCTGGCCAACAGTTCAGCTTTGTCAACGTCGCTGACTGCTTCAACACCATTCAGTATTAGGACCGGGGTCCCGTGACGGCGCTCAACCCCATGCATCCGCTTAATCATCCCCCAAAAATCCCCGAGACGCGTTTCTCTCCCAATTTTGGAACAATACCGCCTCCAATAGGCACTCTTGGCCGTTCTCACAGTTTTCCGCACAACAGCGCGGGCCCTCTTGTAGTCAATGAGGGCACCCTCAGTGTGGACAACCCTTAGCCGGCGAAACGCCGCATTTCTCGCCCTAACAGCATGACCACATGCTTCAGTCCACCACGGCACCCGCTTCCTATGTCCACTACCACCACTCTTAGGAATCGTGCCTACCGCTGACTGCGTGATGAGCGAGACAATTGCACTATTGAGATCATCCACCTGAGTCAATCCTCCTTCCTGCAGAACCCTAGAACCATCATCAGCTTTCCTCAGGAAAGCCCCCCAGTTCGCCCTTGCCAACTGCCACCTCTGGATCCTCGTCCCCCTGACCACACAGCTCCCAAAGCCAATCACGGTGCGGACTAGATAGTGATCGCTACCAAAAGAAAGATTACCAAGAACCTCCCAACTACAAACACCAGCTAACTCCTTGGACACAAGTGTAAGATCTATTGCACTTTCCGCACCGGTCCCCATATCATAGCGGGTCCCACCCCCATCATTCAGACAAACCAACTCCCTTTGATTGATAAAACCCTCTACCACCTGCCCATACCTATCGGTACCACTACCGCCCCACAAAGCGCTATGCGCATTAAAATCCCCACACCACACGGCCTTTCCCCGAACATCCTTACCGATACTATGCAAGGACTCTAACGTTAACTCACCACACGGATTATAAAGGTTAACCACAGTAACAGCTTCACCACCCAGCCAGACCCTCACCGCCAGGGCCTCCGGCGCTTTACTCACACTGACAACAACGTAATTTAGGTCATCTCGGACAAACACAGCCACACCTCCGCCTCTACCCTGCTCCCTATCATTCCTAACACACACATACCCTTGTATCCCAAAACCCCACCTAGGTCGTAACCAAGTCTCCTGCACGCACATAACGTGAGGCTTGTTCAACAAGGTAGAGACAAAATGCTTAAATTCCTGGCCATTAGCACGAAGACTACGCGCATTCCATTGCAAGACAACCACCGCCATTATGAGCCCCCGGAACCTGACGGCGCATCGGGAGCCCCCCCACTCCCACTGCCAGAATGGGGCAGGGCGCCCTCCCGCAGCGCATCCTCTATCTCCGTCCACTCGGGGCCCCCAGCTCCAAAGTACTTCCCTGCAGCCTTAGCGATGATCTTAGTCTTTTCGGATCTCTTCTTGGTTTGCCCAGTACAGTTAATCACTTCCACTATAAAGAGGAAGAAATCTTTCCTCTTCACAACCAGTACATCCTCCGCACCCACAGGGCCTCTGCCCGTGGAAGGCACACTCACAGGCAACCCAGTTAGGACCTCCCCCTGGCCGCGGGCAACGCTGCCCCCTCCCCTGTCGCCTAGGACACCAGCAGCACTGGCAGCCCCCACTGCATCCACCGTCACCTGACTACCAGACACCTTCTTGACCGCATCCGCATAGGATATGCCTTGAGAGGCCCTAACTTTTTGCACCTCAGCAGCCCTCTTGCTGAACACGCATCCCCCGTAGGCAGAGCTATGCTCTCCCCCACAGTTACAGCACTTGAGTTTTGCTCCGTCGTCACACTTCCCATACTCGTGGTCTCCTGCACATTTACCACACTTCTGCTTCCCTCTACAGACCGCTGCAATATGCCCAAAGCGCTGGCACTTGAAGCAACGCAGGGGCGGCAGAACATATGGGCGTACGCCATAGCGCATGTACCCAACGCACACCACACGAGGCAGGATCCCACCTTCAAATCTAATCATTATCGACAGGCTGTCACACCTTACCCCATCCCGGGTCATCTTCAACCGCCTAGCATCCACCACCTTAGCTCCAGTCAAATTCTCCTTTATGTCATCCACAGATGTCGTCGTAGGGACGCCTACTATAACTCCCCTAACCGTGCCTCTTACAGCATCAGACACAAGAATGTCCTTCCCCCCCAGACACTTAGCTTCAATCGCCTTCCTTTGCTGAGCCACGTCCTTGCACACGACCAGCAGCGAGCCATCCCTAAGGACACTCGCATGCTTGACCACTCCCACAGCTACAGTCAGGCTCCTTGTCAACGCCATCGGATCCCACCCCTTAAAGGACGCATTATCCTGCGCGAGCTTTATGAACACCTTACACTCTGAACTCACATCCCCGACATCTGCAACCCCCTCGCCCTGCTCCTCACTGAGAGAGCCCTCCATAGACGAGCAAGAAGACGCCCTACGCTGCACAGGATCAGTGGCTCCAGGGGAGTCCTCCCCGCTGTTCATATCGTCACCGACCAGGTCACGCTTCCTCTTCTTCTTCCCCGTCATACGGACCGAGGCGTTCCTCTATGTTGCCGTAATATCCAAACTGTTGTCGTTGTTGTTTTTTATGGCAGTTGGCATCCAAGTGCACGAGGTACAGCCATAATCAATAGCCGCCCTGCTGGGGTCTCTGAAACAACAACAACTATTCTAGTCACAAAGACATATCATGACCTCATGGGCTTTGTAACACCAAAGCAATGGAAGGAGTTCTTTTACGGACTACGACAGTCTGAGGACTACGACAAAGTCTGAGGAATAAAGTCTGGCGGTAATGCAACACTTGGATGCCAACCGCCATAAAACAACAACAACAACAACAACTGCTTATACTACAGTTTTGTTGTTAGCACACCAAAGCAATGGAAGGAGTACTTTTACGGACTACGACAGTCTGAGGACTACGAAAAGTCTGAGGAATAAAGTCTGGCGGTAATGCAACAACAACAACATTTGGTAGGAAGTAAGCAAAAATGTAATCTGTGGGCACTGCAACATTTTTATTGAGTTTGCATTGAGTTTTTTGTAGCTATAGTGTAAGAAAAGCAGTTTTACTTACATTTACTTGAACTTCCAGGCTTTGTGCTTGTTGGGATGTGTTAAAAATTATTACTGACTGTAAAAAAAAAAAAAAAAAAAATATATATATATATATATATAATTTAAGCAAAGTAAATATAAAATATATTTTAAGGTGTTGTAACATATGATTTTATTTAACATTCATTTCTATTTGATTTACATTTATTTGGGGAATTTATATTTTATATTTATTTTGTATGAAATATATGTTTTGTATATATTGTAAATATATTTTTGTATGTGTTGTATGAAAGGAGAGAAGGTTAGCACTCCCCTTGACAAGGATGGAAACGGCCCCCTGGGGCCCGCAACACATATACGGTTAAGGCACTGCCGCTTACTCTGCAGCATCTCTAACCATGTTTTTTCATGTGCAATTACTGTCGTGACACATGCAATGGTATTTATGTATTTATTTATTTATTTATTTGTCTATGGGAGTTTTTATTTATTTATAGGAGATCTTCTACTGAAAGTGTTTTTCAGACTTCCTATAAGTGATCTGTTCTTCTGTATCTACCTCTGTATCTACCTGCGTTGCACCAATGAAATTTCCCCATGTGGGACAATAAAGGAATATCTTATCTTATCTTATCTTATTTGAGGGTTTGATTATATTGTGTTGCACTTATTTTATTTTGGGTACATTTATTCACTCTGTATATTGTTTCCGTACAACCCTTTATGTGGACGCACAGGAAGTAGAATTGAGTTGAGAGCGCGTGAAATAAAGAGATACTGATAGTGATAAACACTGTCCTGCGTTGGTCTATTTTAGCATAGAAAAATAACAGGAAACACCTTACATTATAAACTCAACTGTAACCCGCAATACCCACTGCCTCCGAGACCAATTTTTTTTTTTCATGTTTATTGGTTTCTGTGGGTGTAAATACTGTACACCAAAGAGTGATGACTCAAAAGACAAACAACTCCAAATCAAAATTGTAAACACAAAGATCTACACCATCAGGACTAAACTGAGACAAACCAAGACTCTGACATACAATTTCATCAATTTATGTAAATCTTTACTGCACCTCTGTACAGCAAAAATAACTTTAAAAAATGTTTGATAATCTTGTTTTAATAATAGAAATAGCTTTCATAGTAAAAGTTGTGTCTGTATGCAGCTTGTGTTTAGACTTTTTGTGGTCAAAATCTGTTTCAGACGCATTGGCTGAAAGCAAATGACCCATAAAACTGCCGTGTATAAAAAGAACTCTTGCACCATTCTGACCTATTTGGATGTTAGTTTCACAACTCCTCGTGGTTTCACCCAAATGTCATCGCTGCGCTGGATGCTCTGCCCTCAGGAATGACGCGGAAGATGCCAAAACTCATATTTATGTCATGAAGTTCATCAAGTGCATTCAAAGTAGGCTGCGTGCTTGTATTTTGTGACCTGTAAATCCTGTAAACAGTCGGTGCTCTCATAGTTGTAAAATGTACTCAGTGTCATTAGAAAAATCACTGTTTTAATATGTGATTATTATTATGAAATGAATAAGATAAGATAATCCTTTATTGTCCCACATGTCTATATGACAGATTCTCCTTTGTTTGGCAGTATAGCCCCTGTGGCAAGTATTGATCATAGTTATGTTGCAGTTTGTGAACATTTTGAAAAATAAAACTAATAATATTGCAGGAAGTGTTAAAACGCAATCCCTATGTGATGTCATCAATAGGTGACGTGTATACTAAAATTGGGACAATACAGAGAAGATGCAATTATGACATGCAAAGTCAAGACAATTTACACTTAACTGACACTTTCAGACAATTTGAACGACCATTCAACAAAATAAAATGTGCTATATGGTGTTAATCATAACTAATACTGATGCAATTCCGTCATATGTGCAATTACTGTTGGAATTCATGTGCAATTACTGTGAAATTCATGTGCAATCCATGTGCTGTCGTGACACATATTCATGTGCAATTACTGTCGTGATCACATGCAATGGTATTTATGTATTTATTTATTTGTCTATGGGAATTTTTATTTATAGGAGATCTTCTACTGAAAGTGTTTTTCAGACTTCCTATAAGTGATCTGTTTTTCTGTATCTACCTCTGTATCTACCTGCGTTGCACCAATGAAATTTCCCCATGTGGGACAATAAAGGAATATCTTATCTTATCTTATTGTGTAATTTATATGGATTTATATTATATGGACTTGTTTACAGTCTGGTTGCTAGGTAACAGTTGTGGAATTACCTCTACCTATGTCATATTTGCTGCACATGTCCAACCAGAAAGTAACAATATAAACTTTACATAAATGGTCAAACTGGGGAGTCTAACTGGTCATATGGACTTTCATTATGAGACAACCTGTGAATGAACTATGGAGGGTCCAAACAAGCACTGTATAGATCAAATGCATTATCATTATCATTATCATTATCATTACTATAACCTTAGTGAACCGTGATGGTGGTGAATGGCCTCGATTGTCAGAGTCAGTCCACAAGTCTCCATTTCTAAGTTGAATGAATGAAAATCTAACCCATCCAAAATGATTCTGGTGATTTGTGATGCTGCAGGGCATAAGAAGGTGTCAGATACGTCAGCACAAGTCATGAGCGTTTTACACCCAATTCAAGTCTCCTCCTTTTACAACCTCGAGACTCAGACAGAAAAATCAACTTCAAAATGTAACTTTTTTGTGGCCTAAAGGTGTTTTACATGCGAACGAGTATGACAAAGACTACTTCACGCCCTCAGTAGAAAGTAAATTGAAATGTCAATCGATTTACCTCAGCAACAGCTTGTGCATGTCTTGTGTTTTCATTGACAGTGTCTATTATCTTCTAAATGATCCGTTTTTCTTGTTACGATATAGTGTATTATAGTACTTTCCAGCATATTGACTTTCCAAGAAATGTGCATGTTCCTTCTTGTGATAAAATGTGAATATATGATTATATTTCTGTGATGTATTTTATCTGCATAATAGTGATATTTTATCTGCATCATTAGTCTAAGAGAAGAACGGGGGTGTTTGACAAACTGCATTTGTGAAGGGGTCGTAAAGATGGGCCAAAGGATGTTTACCCGAGGAGGGGGGGGTTGCACCCCCCCTTGCAGGCTTTATCTCTACGGAAAAATACAAAGTGCCTTGATGTGAAACTGACCAATGAGAAATGTGACCCGCCTATTCCAGAATATCTAATAAAACCAACCAGCATGGGAAAAAACGGGGTGAGACGCAGGAGGATCACGCAGGCTGCTTACAACAGCTTGCGTGATCAGTCCCCGCGTTTTCTCCCATGCTTGCCACACAAATGTCTGACATTTCTGTGTCGTTTCATATTCTAAGTTGAATTGTGTTCTCTATGTGTTAAGGAATAGCATCTGGTGTATGTCTAATTTCCTGACACTTCTCGTTTTAAAACGTGGACAGTGACGTGTGAATGAGGAATGTTGGTCCACTAAATGTTGGTTAATTTTGTCTAGACTGAGCTGACTAACGCATTCATCCACATGCAAACGTTACCTGCTTGTCTCCATGGAGCTAGGTACAGTTAATGCCAAACTGTGGAACATTGAAAGCAATGTCTCCGTCTCCGTAGAGACAAACACAAGCACCTATACACATTGTAAACTTAAAATGGAGGAAACAGCTGAACTGAGGAATCATTTTGACAATTGGCTTTTGACCTATGTGATATTTAGTTTAAGTTAATTTTAGTCTAGTTTTAGTCAACAAATTACAATTGCACTAAAACACTTATTTTCTTTGGTTTATTTATTTATTAATTTATTTAGAACATATGACTCATATGTATGAATCAGAAGGGGTTTATTGCCATTGTCAGTGAACAAAATTCACAGGCTAGGAACTTGATTTGGTTATTTGGTGCAACATCCAACAATGAACAATAATAAAGCAAGATATGTGTTCCGACCTGCTCGTCCCAGAGCCCTGGAGACGTACAGGTCCTACAGTTTCCATCTTTTGTTCCTCGACAGGTTGATGGTTCCATTAAAGTTTACACAACAAAAGTCCAGCAATATCACAAAGCACATTAAGTCCACAGACAATAACTCCACATTGGAAACACATCACAGAAGACTGAGCACAGCAGGAACAACTCATAATACATACATTTCAGTATATAATATTCATTTATAAAGTACTACAGTGATTGCTGATACAGTTCACATACTTCTGTAAGAGTATTGCTTGTACACTTAAGTGCTGTATTTATTGTACATTTTATTTTATTTATCTAATGTATTGCTTTTATGTGTGTTTATTGTTCTGATTGAGTTCAAAGGCCTTTGACTGCTGACTTTTAGAGCCAAATGTTAGTTTTATAATGCTATTATGTGCTGCACTTTGGATAGTTGGATTGGAACAAGAATGTCATGCCAATTTTGTTGACTGAATCCACAATATATTTGTCACCCGTAACATATATATTTCTATTTAATATGATAGATATATTGAATAGCTTCATGGGACTTGTTGTGTATGATCTAATTTGAGTCTGAAAAGGTGAATATCTGTAGTTTTAAGTTATAGATTTAGTCGACGAGAAGTAATATGCATTTGTCATTGTTGAGGTTCAGGTTCAGGTGACTTAATTTGCACAAGCTGACGTGTGACCAAACACTTGACAGTTGAGTTTTCTACAAATCAAATCAAATCAAATCAATTTATTTTTGTAAGGCCCAAAATCACAACAACAGTTGCCTCTGAGGGCCACAGGGAAAGTCTATGTGGACGTGCATCCAGGTGCAGCACTTTCAGCGTTGAAAAATCTGAACTTTCGCAGTGCGACAACCAATCGAGAGCCTAACCGGAGTTAAGCGTCATTCATGCAGATTTGTGTCTAGTTCAAACACGTGTCAAGGGCGTCAGTGTCTCCATCGTCAGCCCTCACAAGCACAGGCGTCCCGCTGGAGGCGTCCCGATGGAGGCGTCCCGATGGAGGCGTTGGCTGCCATGTTGACGCCGCGGTCTGAATGTAGCATAAGAATGTATGTGTTTGAGGTACGTATATATACGGTATATATAATAACTGCCTTACTGTCGAACATCCCAACAAAAGTATGGGCTAACACCTGAAAAGTTACACTGTGCACCTTTAAATTCACGTTGAAATGTCAAATCAGTTGCTGTCTTTAGTTCTTACACAAACCAAAGTTGTTGGTGTGTTGTTGAATTTGCTTCTGTGTGATTATTGTCTTGTTCTTTCACATGAAGTTGAGAGGGGCCTGTGCAGACTGAACGTACAAACTCCCCCTGGAAACTGAGCTGCGGAACAATTTGTTCTTGTACTACCTATTTTTCTTGTCAAACCTTATAAACGAACATTACTCTCTTGATTAAAATGTTCTGGTTAGTCTTCTGTGAGTTTAAATAAGACTGCGTTCCCACTTGTCCCAGTTTGAACCTGATTTAGTTCTTACGTAGATTTGGCCCTGTTTTTGCCCTTTAGTTCCAGATTTTGTCCCAGTTTAGTTCAAATTCTGACATTCTGACATTTTACCTTAGAATATTATAATTTTGAAATCTATGAAATCAGAATACTGTATCTATACACTGTACACATAAGTTCACGTCCATTGCTCTTAATCAGAAATTAGATAAATATTACATCTAAACTCTGTATTTTAGTAGATATGATCTGAGTTGCTTCTTTTCGTCTCACTGCTTCCCGCTCAGTCACATCCTAGTCACACTCGTCTCTTGTCTCTCAGCGGCAAAGATAAATTAAAAGACAATTTTTAACGCTGAGAGTCGTGTGATTATAGCCAGTGAAGTGCAAAGTCTGAAGGCTGCACTTTGGGTCATGTGCAGCTCATAATGATGTCTGCTCTACAATAACTGGACTTGTATGGACTTAATTTCATAGATAATGTATTATTTATCGCTCAGAAAATTACTGGAATTACAAATACACAGTAAATAACTACAAAATTCAATGTAGGCAATATGAATATTAAGTGCTTTATTTATTTGTTTTACATTATATGTTGTTGTTGTTTTTTATTTATTTGCATTCAATTAAAAACAAAAATGTTTAAAGGGGAGAGACATATTATGCAAAATCAACTTTAATGACTTCTAACCTTGTTACGTTGGGGTTTCCTCATCATTAACTCAAACTTGTGTTTTAATTGATTCTTGTATGTTGGAGTAATTCTGTATAGTCCTGCAACTGAAACTTGAGTTCTTAGAAAAATGCTGTTTTCACTTACCTCCTATCACCACCCACATGTGATTATTCTAAAAATTCAGACTCCAGGTCATATGCGGGAGTAAGGTGAAAAACTGTCAAATAGACATTATTCAGCATTAAAAACGTATGTGACAATCAGCTGCTTGTTTTGGTGAAATATCACTATGAAGGAGGCGGAGAGTATTACTAGGAAGAGGCGGGGCTTATCAGGTTTGAACAGGAAGTAATTGGACCTGTTTTAAGCCATGTAAGATCAACGATGTGGTTTATGGGTAATAAAATATACAATTATGATCTACAGATGTTACAGTTTGACAATAAATATATGTAAAAATCATAATATGTCTCTTTCAGGACAATTAATATAAAAGTTTCCATTTATTAATATTATTAATTTTCTCTGTGCAGTAGGGCTTGCTTAGAAAATGTGCCATGTAAATAAAGTGGATTTGCATTTGTGTCCTCACTTCACCCACATTGTCTGTATGAACGCGGGTGAGTGATTGTGGCGATCAGAAGGGGTGAAGGAAGTAATATCACATTATATCACAGTATAACATTATCACTGAGTATGGAGTGAATGAATAATGCAATGTAAAACACTTTGGGCGTCTTGATATTTTGGAATCCTTATTTTTTTTTATTTTTTCGTTTTTCATTTGATTATTTTTTTTTTAAATTAAAGACTAGCCACAAAATACAGAACAGAATGTGACCAGAGTGTGAAAATAAAAATTCAAGTGCAAATAAACATCAACTAAACGTCCAAAGAAACAATCTCATGGCATATCTGAATAAAAATAAAGGTCTCACTTGGTCCAAAGTCTTTCAATCTTATCCATTTCCAAATTAATTGCTTCTATATGCTTTTTTGCACGATCTTAACCCCATAGGTCGACTCAGAATAATGCTTGTCTATGAACAATAGATGAAAGAACTTCTGTTCATGCTTTGAAGAAAATAAATGTGCGTGACGTAGTGACAGAGGACATTAAGGAGCTGTTCTCACGACACAGTGTTTCCCAAGATTCACCCCAAAACGAGACTAATGCAGATTTTCTGATGTCATTTAGAATCTCTCTGAATAACTGTGCAAAGGACGTAGATTATGAGAAAAAGTTGGCATGAGATGGTTATGGTGAAATTGGGGCTTTGCAATTCCATAAAAGTGATTTCAAGCCCAAGATTTGGATTGATTCTGATGTGACTGGTTTGCCAAGAATGTGCCACAGAATTGCATTAACCTTATCTTGTTCCATTTCAGATGTTTTGATGCTCACAAATACCTAGAAAAACTGCATTTAGACAGAACCAGGAAGTACGATCACATTAGTCCTGTGCTCAGGTCTCTGCAACTAAAATCTGGAATACCTGAACTGGCAATGTTCAAATCTAAGCTTAAAACAGTTTTGTTTACCTGTGCATGTGACTGAAAGGATTTTCTTTGCACTTCTCTTTTAGGTCTTAAACGGTTTTGTGATTTCTGTCATGTCTTTGTGATTTTAATGCATTTCCTGTTGTATGAAGCACTTTGAATTGCTTTGTGTATGAATTGTGCTTTACAAATAAACTTGCCTTGCCACAGCGGGCCACAAGAAGATTTTAGTTTTGTTTCAACAAGCGCCACAAATTCTGCAATAATAAATTAACTTTAGTAAGAGGAGCTTGAAGTTAGAAATTGGTCATATAGTTCACTCGCTGGCAAATGTAACAACAAATAAACAAAAATAATTTGTCTACAAATGACAAAATGACAGCCTTTTATCAACTCCCTCATTCAAATGAATGGGATGAGTGTTTACATAAGTACCAGGCTTTGTGCGCAGCTTTTCAAAACGCATCACTTCTGAAAGTGATATCTTTTTATAGGTATATATACCTATAGTTTAAGTTTAATGCCATACTGTGTATAATCCAGATATGGATAGTAAACTGATAACTAAACTGTTAGTACTGAACACTCGCAATACTGACCTAACCTAATACTGATGTGCAATTCTGTCGTATGTGCAATTACTGTGAAATTCATGTGTAATCTATGTGCTGTCGTGACACATATTCATGTGCAATTACTGTCGTGATCACATGCAATGGTATTTATTTATTTATTTATTTATTTATTTATTTGTCTATGGGAGTTTTTTATTTATTTATAGGAGATCTTCTACTGAAAGTGTTTTTCAGACTTCCTATAAGTGATCTGTTCTTCTGTATCTACCTCTGTATCTACCTGCGTTGCACCAATGAAATTTCCCCATGTGGGACAATAAAGGAATATCTTATGGAGACAATGGAAACAAGGGCAAGAATATAATTTTGTTCAATTCATTCAGGCAAAGGACAGAAAGAACTATTCATAGGTTTCAGCTTCTTGTTATATGCAACAGTCTGAGGACTTTCATTTAAAAGATATAATAACATTTCATAATTCTGAGTGTTTACATAAATGCTTAAGTATATGTTGCAATAAAGCTAAAAAGTGGCTGTGGAATAATTAAACATGCTTACATCCACCCGCCTAGCATATATTAGAACAGAAATGTCTCTTAGACTGTCACATGAATAACTATATTGACTTATCATTCTATCAATGGCAGAATGACATTTAAGGCTCAATATTTATTGTATGCACTTTTTTACACTAGCTGTTTTTCTGTAGTGCGTTGATATTCACACTGCAGTGGTGGTAGATACATGACTCACTAGAAATATCCAAATATCACACAATTTTAAACATTGTACAGTGTTTCTTTGTTGTTTTATGAGCATGTACTGTACTGGGATCGCTTTAGAAAAATCATTAATCTTACAAAAGAAAAGAGGTGGGCTGCAGATGGAACTAGCTTTTTAACTTCTACTCTGTACAAATAAACACTAATTAAATGTACAGTCCAAGTGTTTGACTTGTGTGCCCTCGTGTGGATGATTTCAAATACTGCAAACGTAGAATCAGAATTACTATCAGAATTATTTGGTTTAATTAATGTCAATATTATTAAACACGAGGGATGTAAAGATTATTCAGCTAATCAATAATTGGGATTATTCAGGTTACAATATGCACAAACTAAAAATGATAATAATTTTTGCCTGGCTGTTTTTGTCACATTAACTTTATTTTGTCATTCTGAATGTTTGATTTTATAAAGCTGGCTATAAATTCGAGGAGATTTTTGAAGATGGTAATGAAATAAAATTCAAGATTTCACTGTTAAAACCTTCAAATCATGATGTTTTTTTTCTCACAATACACGTAACAAATTTTTATATAAAATCATATCTGTAGTAAACAGTCAGTATGCAATCTTTACATGAGAAGAAAGGGCTCAAAGTGAAGAAGAGAAGAAGAGTCCTGATGGAGCTGGATTCACAATCCAGGGACATTTCTTAACTGAATGTTGCAAAATTGACACACATCCATTTTAAGTTGTTTCAGTAAATATTTATTGACGCACCAAACTATTTATGGTTAATGTGCAGAGGAGTCAAGAGTAGCAGCAGTAGTAGTAGTAGTAGTAGTAGTAGTGAAATCTAAATAGTCTTACTCAAGTAGAAAATACATTTAAAGATAGACCACAAAAATAAAACCTGAAGGAATGATGCAAGAAACACACATGGATAATATTGCAATAGTACTGAGTAAAGTCTGTGTTAAAAAGTATTTTTAAAAAGCTGCTTTTTAAAATAAAAATAAGGGATATGCAGTGAAACAAAGATAAGGCAGGAGTGGAAAGTAACAAGTACAAAAATTAAATTAAATGTTTAGGTATTTGTGCTTTATTTACAGAGATTTTACAGTGGATACTTTTACTCACTACATTTGAGAGTAGGTATTTGCGCTTTCTACTCCACTACATTTATTAACTGGACTGAAAAGCATTTTTCTAAAAGTATGTTGTTGGTGTCAGTTTGCCAATTATTTTAGTTCAAGTCCCAACTTTGTGCAAAAATTGTTTATAGATAAAAATGACCAGCTCTTAAAGTTGATTTTGCAGTACAAGTCTCTTTAAGTAGATTTTTTGTGATGTGACGTATTTTTTGTTCCTGTATCTGCATTTTTACTTAAAGGACAAATATTATGCATTATTTGTATTTTTATTGGCCGTTAAACATGCTCTTATGAAACTTTACTTTGGCATTTCACGTTCTAGAACAAAAATAAAATAAATGTTTTTACAAAAAACATTATCAGTTGGTCTTAGCATTGGGAAACGAGTAACTCAGCTTTGGAATTACACACAGTTTAAAATAATCATTTCAAGCCAGCCTCGGACTTCCTGGTCTCCGCACGTAGTACTGATCGTGATTAGATGGGAGAAATTCACAGAACGAGTCTGGCAATGATTCAAGGACATAAAAACAGCAGAGAAGATTCTCAGAGCCACGTCACAGATCGAGAAAACGTCAGTTATGGAGGAAATTCAGAACGGAGTGGGGGGAGAACGTTCTAACCAGGATTTATCAAACTAGGATGTTGAAGCTAAATGCTACTCCAGGTACATTTTTGATGATGAACAATGTTAGAACATGGTTGAAAGCTTATAAAGGTCAATTTTGCATAATGTGTGTTCCACCGCTGCATTTCTGATGGATCGCCATCAGGGTAATCCCCAAAAATATCACAATGTCCGTTTCTGTCAATATTGTCAACCTCTAAGTATAATATAATGTTATCTAATATATTATTGTTTAACTTCATCCTTGCTCTGTACAAGTTTAAATATATTACACCGTTTAACATGGCTGACGTAACTGTTTCGGGTCCAGAACACTCGGTCGCAGGTCTCGCACGGCCGCATCACCTCCTTCGTGTGCAGGTTCTTGTGGTCCTGATAGACTCGTATGTTTTTGAAGACCTTCCCGCAGTGCTCACACGTGTGCGTCTGCTCGGTGTGCGTCATGGCGTGCTGCTTCAGGAGGCTCGGCGACAGGAACACTCTGGGACAGTCCTTGCAGTGGTGCACCCTCCGCCCCGTGTGAACGCGCAGGTGCAGCCGCAGCTTCAAGAAGGCAGAAAAAGTCTTCCCGCATTTGACGCAGGCGAAGAGTTTAGTCTTAGAAGAAGCTGGTTTCAGAGCGTTGTCCTCAGCAGCATCGCCGTCTGACGAGGTCTTTATCTGGAAACAGACAAAACAATGAATGTGAATTATTTTTATTTAAGGATTTTTATAATGTAGAATAAAAAGCAGATTTAAAGCAGAAAGAAGTAACGTTAGCGATAGAGCTCCCCCTGCAGCTCCCTTGTGAAAATACACTGTCAGAGAACAGGCCAAAAACATATATATAAATAGATTTGTTATTTAGACACATATTTCTTATCAGTTATCAGTTCATATTTGTCTGAATTTGTTATTTACACCAGACTGGAAGGAGGAGACCATCTCGAGAAAACACTTTTATTATTGCTACAGTAGTTTGCATAGTTTTGGTTAAGTTATTTTGGTATTCACTGTTATTTTGTGTATTCCATTTAGTTATCATAATTTGCCTTATTGTTACTTTGCTTAAGTTAGTCATTTAATTGTGTCCTTTTTGTATAATTCCTCCCCCTTGTGTTAAAAATGTGGGTTAGTCCTTTTTGTATTTAATGCCCTCTTTGTTTGGTGACAATCAGTTTTGTTTCTGTTAATGTTATTGTTTAGTTGGGCCCAAAACGTTAAAATTATTTAAATAATTTTTGTGCCTTTGTTAATGAATTTTTTTGCCTTTATTAAATTACCTTTTGGTCCACTAGAGGGTTTTTAGGCTAATTATCACAGACGCATTATACAGTATCATCATACAGTATCATAATTCCGTAACAATGATTCACACTTCGTAACGTGTTACCGTGACAAACCAAGCGTCTATAAAAACTGTGCTACATCTTAGCTTTTCTATTTATCATGAAACCACTTTCACGTACCTCTGCTGCCGTGAGGAGTTTGCTCGTGTGGCGCAGCATGTGTGTCCTCAGCCCGGAGTCCGACCTATACGTCTTGCCACAAACCCCGCACACGCAGCTCTCCTCCGGCTTGGCGTGGACGTACCGCCGGTGGTTCGACCGCGTCTGTGAGCTGGAAAAACCCTTGCCGCACAGATCGCAGACGTACGGCCGCTCTCCGGAGTGTGAGTTTTGGTGAGATTTGAGGAGATAGCTCAGGTGGAAACACTTGCCGCACTCCTCGCATTTGAAGGGCTTCTCTCCGGTGTGAACTCGCTCGTGGCGGATCATGTGGGACGGCTTCAGGAACACCTTCCCGCAGTACTTGCAGGTGTTCGGTTTGCGGTGAATGCGGTCGTGGATTCTGAGTTTTTTGGCGTCGGTGAATTCCTTTCCGCATTTGTGGCAAGTGAGGTCCGTCTCCTCCTCTTTCTTTACTAATGGTGCGTTCTTTTCCTGCAAACAACGAGACAAATAAGTTAAGAATGATTGTTTTTATTCGTACAACTACTCAAACGAATAAGTCAAATCTGCAAAATAACTCAGCAAATCACAAATGACGTCTTCTGCAGAGAACTAACATCGCTCAGGCCCAGTTTGAGTCATAATATAGAGTAGGTTTGGTCCAGTTCTAGTCCTGCTGTAGTCCGACTGTAGTCAGACTGTAGTCCTGCTGTAGTCCTGCTGTAGTCCAACTGTAGTTCGACTGTAGTCCGACTGTAATCTGACTGTAGTCCGACTGTAGTCCAGGTTTAATCATGCTATAGTCCTGCTGTTGTCCAGATTTAGTCCTGCTGTAGTCTGACTGTAGTCCCGCTGTAGTCCTGCTGTAGTCCGACTGCAGTCCGACTGTAGTCCAGGTTTAGTCCTGCCATCGTAGTCCTGCTGTAGTCCAGTTCTAGTCCTGCTGTAGTCCGGCTGTAGTCAGACTGTAGTCCTGCTGTAGCCTGATTGTAATCTGACTGTAGTCCGACTGTATTCCATGTTTAGTCATACTGTAGTCCTGCTGTTGTCCAGATTTAGTCCTGATGTAGTCCGACTGTAGTCCGACTGTAGTCAGACTGTAGTCCTGCTGTAGTCCGACTGTAGTCCAGGTTTAGTCCTGCCGTCGTAGTCCTGCTGTAGTCCAGATTTAGTCCTGCTGTAGTCCAGATTTAGTCCTGCCGTAGTCCAGATTTAGTCCTGCCGTAGTCCTGCTGTAGTCCGGCTGTAGTCCAGATTTAGTCCTGCTGTAGTCCTGCCGTAGTCCTGCTGTAGTCAAGGTTTAGTCCTGCTGTAGTCAAGGTTTAGTCCTGCTGTAGTCCTGCTGTAGTCCGGCTGTAGTCCAGATTTAGTCCTGCTGTAGTCCTGCCGTAGTCCTGCTGTAGTCAAGGTTTAGTCCTGCTGTAGTCCTGCCGTAGTCCTGCTGTAGTCCACATTTAGTTCTGCTGTAGTCCTGTTGTAGTCCTGCTGTAGTCCACATTTAGTCCTGCTGTAGTCCTGCCGTAGTCCTGCTGTAGTCCACATTTAGTCCTGCTGTAGTCCTGCTGTAGTCCTGCTGTAGTCCTGCTATAGTCCACATTAAGTCCTGCTGTAGTCCTGCTGTAGTCCACATTAAGTCCTGCTGTAGTCCTGCTGTAGTCCTGCTGTAGTCCTGCTATAGTCCACATTAAGTCCTGCTGTAGTCCTGCTGTAGTCCTGCTGTAGTCCTGCTATAGTCCACATTAAGTCCTGCTGTAGTCCTGCTGTAGTCCACATTAAGTCCTGCTGTAGTCCTGCTGTAGTCCTGCTGTAGTCCTGCTATAGTCCACATTAAGTCCTGCTGTAGTCTGTAGACTCAAATAAGTAAGAGATTATGTAATTACATGATGGTGATTAGGTCATTTCTTAGTCATTGTCTGATATAGAAGAAACAACAAAACAATCCTACAAAGAAGATTTCTTCATTCTGAATGTGGACAAGAACTGAATTTCATTGCCGACTTTGTCAAATCCTTTTACTTCATTGTTCGTACACTTACCTTTAGAGCCTCCAGCTGTTGGTGCCTTTTTAACGCTGTTTTACTTTTGTACGTCTTGCCGCAGTTTTGGCACACGTTGGGCCTCGCGTCAGTGTGGACAATTTGGTGAACTCTGAGATTGGATGAATGCGTGAACGTGCTCCCGCAGGTGTCGCACGTGTACGGTTTCTCTCCCGTGTGGACCCTCTCGTGTTCACGCAGCTTAAACTTAGCAAGAAATGACTTCCCACAGAATGTACACGAGTGGATTTTCTTCCCGGCATGAAGTCGCTGATGAATCTGAAGGTTTGTTATCGATGTCAAAGTCTCTCCGCAGAGTTCGCAGGGGAACATTGCCCCCTGGTGTTCTTCCGAATGACTGATCCCTGAGGTGAGGGAGGAGATGGGAGTCGAACAGTCCTCCTCTTTCACATTGACATTGAACAATTTAGTTTTATCGTCCTGGAAAGAAAGAGAGATAAAATGATTTAATGACCCGGCAACTTAAACTGAGTAACTTAGGTAGATAGGTAGATGTAGAAAAGGTGCAATGGCAATATTTCTGTGTCTACCGAACAACTTTAAGTGCATATGACATGTTACACTACAAATTTAATTATTATAATCAAGATTACAGAGAAAAATGTAGCCTGATTTTCTTAGAATGTTTGTTGGACATCGGTAGTAGATATACATATGGATATACATATGACATAAGAGGTAATGCCATAAATTCTCCACAAACTAATGTAAAACTATGATGTACATTTCCCACAGGTATTATCCCAGAATTAGAAAAACATCTCCCCTCCAAATTATATGTATTGTTTTTTAGTCACTTAAAAATTGCATCATTCATTCGCTTCACACTGGCGGGCAGGTTTTCTTCTACAGTCATAACTGCCCTAGGGCTGTCTGACAGAGATATGGCAGCCTCAACGACAATCACTCAGTCACACACCACATCATCATATCAGCACTGACCATTGGTTCCTAAACCTTTTTGTAGTTGTTTAGTCTTGCTCCCACTGCTCGGGCGCACTTGATAAAAAAAGGTTTCTACATTCTACATTCAGATTAAGCATGTTCTTTACATTTAAAACATTTAGACAAGCCTAGGAAAATCAAATTTAAACAATGTAATCACATTTTTATTTTGCATTTCCTAAAGCCTTGTTGCGTACCCCTGGGTTACCCATATCGCAGTTTAGGAACCACTGCTTTAGGTAATAAAGCTCATTACATTTCAATGGGGAATTGTTGGAATTAAGATATTACTCAATTCTAAAACTAAAACTGAAAGTAGCTACTCATGTGTACACGTATCACTAATGAACAAATTACATAAAACAGAATAGTTTTATAATAATCTTAATCCATATCAGAACTAGTTTAAGACCATATACCAGTAATAAGCATAAAGAAACTGATATTATTTTGTGTTGAAAATAACATTATGTTTTTAATTATCAATGCAGTAAACATTTTTGTATTGAGCCTTTTCCTTCCTACTGAAAAATTGTTTGAAATGTTGGTGTCGTGACATCATTGTAAACAATCAGTCAGACTCTACAATGAATCAGCTTCATAATCATGTGCAATACTAATGTCAATCATCCCTGGTGCAATATTTTCTGTCCATGTGAATAAGAGTTTTATTATTATTATGATTATAAGACTTATTTTTAAATGATCTATCTTTATCATTATACGTATGTGCCTAATCTGTGTTGCAACACTGGAATGTCCTTATTGTAGGACAGGTTATCTTATCTTAATATCAATATATCACCAACCTAATGTAACAAACATATACAGCTTAAGGACTTCAGTGTTTTGTCATTTTTCCACCAACCTCGCTCGGTGCTACAGTTTGCACTAGTCTCGGCTTCTTATTCTTCAGGTGCACGTTGTGATGATTCCGAACTTTAGCTGGACTTGGAAACAGCTTCCCGCAGAATTCACAGGCGTGGAGTTTCCTTCCCGAGTGAAGGAGTCGATGTGATTTTAGGGACAATCCATCGAGAAACACCTCACCACAAGTGTCACAGGTGAATGGGAGAGAGGACACGGTCTGGCCTTTGTCCATATTACACCTGGGATTATCTCTGTAAAAAATAATTGAATATATACTACATTAAAGTGAGCTAAAACAGTCACGGTCACAAGAATTTGGTGAGCTCAAAATGTTCCCAAATTAAGAAAGTTTTGAAAAAGGCTTTATGTTATTTACTTGTTATTTACCAGGCCCTAGTCTCAAAATCAGTCTGTTCTCTTAAAGACATCTTTAATTTTGTACCACAATTAAAATCTCTTGTCATTTATTGAATACTAACATAAACAACCCACATTGTAGCTAATCAAGTACAGAAAATTGACTTTATTGAGCTGTTAACCATGTTTATAACGTATGTTCCTTCATTCCTCAAGAGTTGTAAACGTCATATAGCACTTTTCAAACAATATAGGCTAAATAAGTGAATTAAATCTGCTGCTTGTTACCGTGAAATGCCACTATGAAGGGGCCATTGTGGTTTACAATTAACAAAATGTGAAATAATGACCAATTCATGTTATAGTTTAATATAAATACCCGGAAAAATCATATGATGTCGCCTTTAAACGTAAAGTAGATGAGTCCACGCTAACGCTTATTATGCCTCTGTAAATGTGTTATTACGTTATTATGCACCACGCTTCGTGATCACGGCCCGGCTGAGATCACGAACACACGAACAGAGGAACATGAACCGGTAAAACGGATAGAAATCACTGACCGGAGCACGATTGATCAGACGATGTTGTGGGACATGTTTTGGAGAAGCAACAAAGCAACAGCGGCTCTTCCTCTTGCTCTTCTGCTTCCTCTTCCTCCGGGTGTCGCTTTGCTGCCGAACACTGGTTGATTTCGGTACTGCAGTAAAACAAAAAACAAAAATAAATCTTTAGGTGGGAATAGATTAATGTTCTAAATAAATTAAAAATCTCCCAGTGTGACTTAATATCTGCGAATGACTTGACTGGACCAATGAGGGTCTTTAAAGGAGATGTGTTGTGCTTTTTTCCTCATCACGTTGTAATAAACTGTAGCACACGTGGATCATTATCCTACATTTTGTTTATTGTAAACTGTAAGATTGATCTTAAACAGCTTGAAAAAAGAAAAGAAAAAATAGGACCATTGACTTCCTGTTAAAACTGCAAACTTGATAAGTCCCGCCTTTTCACATTTTACCATAACAGGGTGATTTTAATTTAATTGGTTTTATTGTGAAACCTGACGTATGACCCGGAGTATAATATCTATTTAAATACATATTAATAAACGCAAAGAGAGTTGCTATATGACTTTTTCTGTGCACTTGAGTCCCGGATGCAGGGAATACAGGAATACTTAACATGCATGACCCTAAATACAACTTTGAGTGAAGTAATTGTAATATATAATATGTCACTCAAATTTCTAAAAATCTAAGGTCAAATTCTTTCATTATAGTACAGAGTATGGTACATCATATCTAAAACCACCTCAAATAGTTGGGTAAAATTGTGAAAATATGGATTAATAACACGAGGATGATCTTATTACTTCTATGGGTGGGAGATTTAGGACAGGCATGAATTACACCTTTAGACTTATGTAGGCCTAGTGCTCTTCAATGTTAACTTAATTCCTTAATACACAGAGCGTGTGGATTAGCAACAGATCTCCAAACTGTAACATCACCATGGACCGTAAATATCACATCAGAGAATTTAACCTAGATTTTACGATACTAATTAATACATTTAGCATTCATTAAAAGGCGTTCAGGTTGTTCCACTGCTTTTTGGTTTATTTCAAACCTTATTAATTTGTTTTGCATTTTAACCTGAGCTATGAATTAATATTTTTCTTTTAATGGAAAAATATTATAGTCATATTATTCATTGTATTCATTTATTTTATTTTTTTCTTCTGTTCCATTTTTGTGGTGCCCTGTAGTGATCGGAGCACTTGGGGCAGTGACTGAAGGAATGGCTTGTAAGATATTCTACTGCCAATGAAAATGTATATATAAATCACTGTAAATACTTAAATAAGATGAAAATTATACTTATTCCAGCAGGTGGCGGTATTGCACAAGACCTCGCGTTTGCCCACCGCCCGAGTCAATAAAACCTCGAAACGATCGTTAAAGGGTTAACTTGACTTCCGGTATCTCCTGTGGATGCTAAGATGGCGGACACGTGCGGCCAGGTTTTGCTCGGCTCGGGGCTGACCGTGCTGTCCCATCCGCTCATGTACATCAAAGTCCTCATCCAGGTAAACGCAGCACTCTTTACCAAGCTCACGTTTGTTTCAGAAAAGAGAAACTCCCCGAAATACGTCCGCTTTAAGCATTTGTTGTTTACACAATTCCCAGGCAGCCCAAACCGGAAACGGTCAATCAGCTGAATATTATCTAATTTTACCTCTATTTTAGCCTCAAATTATTATGTTTACTGCTCAGGACGAGTGTTAAAGGTGCATGTGACACAGTGGCGTGCTGTTTTTTATTACGCTAATAACTATACGCGTAATAAATCATTCATTCATGCAACTTTCCTGATTGCAATGCCTTGTCCTCTTGACCTTCCCCATCAAAACCCGTTAATTGTCAACTAAAGTCAAGTGCTATACGTGTTTAATGAAATGATCCAACATTTCCTATTGCTATTACGCCTTGATTACGTTTATGATCAACTGTTCCATCTTGTTCTATGGTAATATTGTTACTTGAATATCTGGAATACACTACCGCTGATTTTCTATGTCACATTTTGCATATCTGGAACGTCACATTGAAATAGTAATTTATTTACAAAGCAAAAGGGTTGAAGAAATATATATATTTTAGTTCTGTGGTTCAGATGTGATGCTTTTGCTGAACATGACGACTGAAACTGAAATTGATTCTGAAACGACATCATGGCAAAGTGACATTTTGATTGGGGGTGCACAATATATCAGAACATTTTACATTTCACAATAATAGCCAAGAATTGCAAGAACCGATATCGCAAAAACAAACGATACAAAAAGTATCTACTACTACTACTACTTGACACAGAAATATATAGTGTTTTTGATGGTATAATACAGCAAAGTCCGATTTGAGTCAGTTCCCCCCAATTTAGCCTTTTTTTTTTTAGCCTTTTTTTAGTCTTGTTTAGTCCTTGTTGAGTTTTTATTGTGACATTTAAATTTACAAGTGAAGTTAGGCATTTCCTTTTGTTTGAAACTTTTAATTGAACTGATTCCATTGTGTCAAAGAGAATTCAAATATTCTTTTTAATAGTTTTCGCAATACAAAACCTAATTGTTGAATGTCGTGTCTTTATCTCATATTGTACAAGACAAATTTAGATATTTAATAGTTTAATATGGATTATTATTGTATTGTTCCTTTAAAGTACCCTGCTTTAATATTGAAATCGAGTTTGATTTAAGTATTTGTGACACTAGTGTAAATTATTTTCCCCTCTTTAGGGTTGCAAAAGGTGATCGAGTCAAAGTCATAATTTGAATGGTCTTAATTAACATACTGCAAACACAGGAACTATTCAAGTTGACTAATTTGCTCTGCAATACTCCCACGTTATGTTCAAACTTGTTTATGAATACTGTTGTATAATAGACAAGGGTTGCATAATAAACTGCACTTATTTAGATAAAAGAATGCCTCTCCTTTTTAGAGACTAATCTTGTACCTCTACCTGATCTCGTGGTAATTCCTGTGATTCTTGTAGTTTATTAAACGTTAATGCACTGGGATTTTTAAAAATGTTCTCTTAACACAATTCTAGAATACTTTTAAAAATGTATAAATTAAAATCAAAAATGGAATAAAATGCAAATCGGAGCACATTTACGATACTTGGGCTTGAGACTTATTTTCTGTTCTTATTACTGACGGGCTCCCTCTGCTCCACAGCCTCAGACAATCCTCTGTTTACACACCTCAATGTCGATCTTTGTCCTCTGAAAGCCACACAAAGATCTAGTGTTGACTGTTACGAATGTGAAACTATGCAACTGTTTCTTAATGTTGTTCTCCCCGTGTGATGTGTTCAGGTTGGACACGAGCCGCTGTCTCCGACTCAGGGCAGGAACCTGTTTGGTCGACAGGTGTATCAGCTGCCGGGCCTGTTTGCTTATGGTGAGTGTTAAAGAGTGTTAAAGGTCGTTTCAGTGTCTCTCAAAGGCCATAAATCATGATTAACTCAATACAAATAATATCCGTCTATTCATTGAGTTTGTGTGTGTGATTTAGGCTGAACAAAACCAAAAATATTGTCCAACGTCTGATTTTTCTCTTATATATTGTTATTGATATACTGGACAAATATTTTCACTATTTTGCGTTTTTGTTATCGGCCTTAAATATCCAGCATAGTCTCAAATTTAGTTAGACCAATTATGTGACAAAGTGAGGTGTTCACTCCACTCGTCCCTTTTAGTTTACTGACTTACTTGATCTCTATCATTCCTGGAGTTAAAAGAGAAGGGCCGCCAAGCCATTTCCTGGTTCGAAACCCTGTCCTGGTGATGTCACTAAGGACACCAGAATGTACTATTTGGAGCAGGGGTATCTACGAAAAGTCTGAGGAATAAAGTCTGGCGGTAATGCAACACTCGGATGCCAACCGCCATAAAACAACAACAACAACAACAACAACAAGATATATCGTGAAAAGTTTCCAGTGAGAATGAAGTCTAAAGAAAAGAATAAAGTCTGGCGGTAATGTAACACTTGGATGCCAACCGCCATAAAACAACAACAAAATGTATCGTATTTTTCAGGCTATACAGCGCTCCTGAATAAAAGCTGCTCCAACAAAATGTACAAAGAAACAAGAACTTGTACATACACGGACCGCACCTGTCAATAAGCTTGTGATATTTACACAAGCCGTTTATCTTTTGAACTGGGGTCTGCTGTGAATATGAGTTGAAAACACAGCATTTTGAAGCTTAAACAGAAAACGCATCAGAGCTGTCCCCACTGTCCTTGATGACTCTGTTAGAGCTGATTTACCTGCGTCTGTGTCTTCACATCTGGTTCATCTGCTCCTGAGCAGGTGATTAGCGAGTTAGTGTTACATGAGATATTTACACAAAAATATGGTCCACGGTAGTGATGCAGGGGTCATGTCGGGCCAAGAAAGTTTAATTTCAAGTCGACAGATTCTAAACTGCAGATCGCGGTATATCTCATGTCTGCGCTCTACGTGTGTGTTTTGAGTTTTGCTGCATCTGGATTCACTTCCGTATCAGACTCATTTCTCAGAGAATGAGAAATGAGAATAAAATAATAAAATACAGCGTTTTTAAGTACAGTACAGAGAACACGACGTGTCGCCCTGACCACTGTCCCCTGAATACTAACCCCCTTACCATTGACGTCTTCTACAGTATGTCAAATGCTTCTGCTACTCCAGCAGGAAAATCTTTAAATTGGATGCACCGTTGTATGGGTGTGGGGGAAAAGTAGCATCGGTCTGTGCAGTTTTTCAAATGTTATGATGTTGTTTTGTACTGTTCTTATGTATTAGTTAGATGTGGAATCAGCCGGCCCAATTGGTCTCATTATAGAAGGCAGGTGTTTGCCTCAGTGGGGGATTTGGTTTTCTGGTCTTTGGGATTTTTTGAAGCTCTGCAGCGGTTGTTAATTTGGGGGCACTGTAAGTAAAATTCCACTTTTACTTACAGTAAAAGTGGAATTTTCCTTCTGCCATTTTAGCCAGTCAATGCTACACTACCTCACAAATTGATATAAAGAGATATAAAGCTTAATTTGACACTGTAATTAATGGCACTGTACCCGATTTTTACTGTTTTGAAACGTAAAAAACTGATATTCATGAACATGATTCTTTTTGCATGTAATAAAGTAAAATCTGTTCCATAATTTAATTTATTGTAAAATCATCTATTCTGGTGAAAATGGGACCACAGCGCTGTCTCTGCATCTAATTAAAGAGCGTTTTATTCTCAGAGAAGCAGGAAGTGTGTTGTTACCATGCTAATGTTTGTTAGCTTTACCTGGGACGAAACAAAAAGTTGTGAAAAGCAATTATATATTTGGCAATGATGGTTGGTGTTCCTTCTCAACTGGTTCAGAATTAGCTTTGGACAATCTTAAATATGACAAAATTAAATGGATGAACTTTACTGAATGTTTTGTTTCTTTGTTTCCCCAAGACTCACATACACGGACCTCCAAGTAGAAAAAAATAGTTAGAAACGATATAAAACGCTTTATAAAAAAATCTGGGATCAGAATAATTGGTATTAAAAGTTTCCCAAAGGAATGTGTCCACTGTAAAATAAATGTAAAACTTTTAAATAAAACTAGATCTAAATACATAATGTAATCCAAACATCAGGAGAATAACAGCCGTTGTGTCAAACGTTGCATAGATTCTAAATTCTACTCTGGTTTTTAATGCATTCACTCATCAACGTTTGCTTTTCGTGTTTCGTTCTGTTTCAGCTAAACACATCGTAAAGATCGACGGAAAAGCCGGTCTCTTCAAGGGCCTGGTCCCGAGGCTCTGCGCTGGAACCCTCGGGACGGTCGTGCACAGCCAAGTGGTGCAGGTGAAATATAACCACACGCACTAGTAACCTTTCTGTCCCATGTCCATGTGTCACGTTTTACCATCGTGTGAGAACAAACGCCACTATCGTAATTTACTCTCAGCCTTCCTCTTGTAGCTTTATGAAACTCAGAATGATGAATTAAACAGACAGAAAATAAGAGCTTTGGACTTTTTTGAACCGATCCGATATTTGTCTTGCTGTTGTATACGATGGCCGATATTTGTCTTGCTGTTGTATACGATGGCCGATATTTGTCTTGCTGTTGTTTACGATGGCCGATATTTGCTGACATATCAATGTTAAGGATTTAAAATCCAAAGCAAGGCCCATGAATCAATTTCAAGTTGAGGTAAAGTTCACAAAATTATTATGAAATTTCACTTAATAAGTATGATAATCAACCCAAATAATAACAACGGTCTTATTTGAAAACCAAAATCATTTGTTGCATGATTGTGTGACCATACGGCCATATTTAAGATAAGATATTCCTTTATTGTCCCACATGGGGAAATTTCATTGGTGCAACGCAGGAAGATACAGAGGTAGATACAGAAGAACAGAACACTTATAGGAAGTCTGAAAAACACTCTCAGTAGAAGATCTCTTATAAACAAAAACTCCTATAGACAAAACCTCCCATTTCCCAACAAGGGATGGAGGGGAAAAATAATAAAGATAAAAATAAATTAAAAAAATAAATACCATTGCATGTGATCACGACAGTAATTGCACATGAATATGTGTCACGACGGCACATGAATTGCACATGAATCACAACAGCAATTGCACATATGACAGAATTGCACATGGTTAGGTCAGTATTGCGAGTGTTCAGGACTAACAGTGTTTGTTATAAAGTCTGACAGCAGCAGGAAGGAAAGACCTGTGAAACCTTTCCTTCACACAGCGAGGGTGGATCAGTCTCTCACTGAAGCTGCTCTCCAGAGCGGACAGAGTGGCCGATATCACCAAAAATGTTCGATATCGACTGATACCAAAACTGGAACCAATATATTGCCCATCCCTAGATAATAAAACACATTTCACAGTTGTTTTTTTGGAGCATGGATTCCATTGTTATGATCTACTTTTGCTTCTAAAATCATTATTTTTTACTTTTTATTTTTACAATAATATTGAGATTCCGTCTCTCACAGTGGAAACGTCAGACCCTCCATAACGTCATTATTCATAAAGTGGGACAACATGCAAAATCGCAGTGTTCAAATACTTATTTTTCTCACTGTATGATGAATGGTGAAAAACTTGTAATACTTTTTCCTCACATTTATCTGAGGAAACTTCAGGAGAAGTTTCAAATATTATTTAAATTTAAGAGTTTGTCCTGTTCAGTTGCAGTGTCCGGCTTTAAATTGATAAATGTCACTTTTTATTTTCAGAAATGCCACGAGACCGACACTATTCGGGTGAGAACTCTTCATGATGAATCTGGTTGTGTTGTATTGTATTTAAACGTGTGACTGAACATGGCGATATGATATATTTGTGTGTAGCTGCCCGGCGGCCCACAGAAAGCTCCTGCTGGTTCTTTGGAGCACGTCGTCAATGAGGTAACGCTTAAACCTTTACCACATTTGATCACTTTAAATTCTTACAACGTGTCTTTAAAAACAGACAACCAAAGAGATGATCGCTCGCTCCTGCGCCACAATCGTCACACATCCTTTTCACGGTAAATCTAAACATGTTTTCTGTTTCAAACCTACAGCACTTGAATAATACACACTTGGTCGTGCTTTTACTTTAGTTTTTTCTGCCAACTCGAGTGCAGTGTTCATCTTTAAAATCTATTTTTAAACCCATATCAGATCTATTTGATTCCTTGTTGCACCGGATTATTATTCTTTCTCCTCATAGTTTGAATTTTGAGATTATTTCTATTGAGACTTTTTACTTTTTCTACAAAATAAAGTTTTAACCTGTTACCACCCACCTGTCCGCCGGCGAACATTTTCTATATCTCAAATATTCTCTTACATCATCACTTTTATTTCCGTGGTCAATACCAGCAAGCCATACATCATTTTAAAGCTTATTTTCTCAACAAAACGAATATGTCATTGATTTACATTGAATTATATGCCCCAAGAAGCAATTGCCAATAGTTTGTGAGAAAGTCTCAACTTTTACAAACGCATGTCATGTTTGCTGTTTATGACGGACGAAACGGCTTTAATTCTGTACATCCTTGTGCTCAGTCTGTCCGTAAGGAATCATTGAAAAACAATATCCACTTGTATTTTTCCTGAAGTTATCCGATTTCGAGATATTGTCAAGTAAACAAACTTTTCTTCGTTTCTCGCCGGACGAGAATGCGCTTGTCCGCCGCATTTCTCCGTCCATAACAAATGACCTGTTTGACTTATACGATAGTGTTTGACATCGATCTCTTCCTTAGACTGTTTCCTACAGAATGAGACCATCCACGAATTTTTCTGTCACCGCGTTTGTTTGCTACAGCCTCCGGAGGAAAAAAATTCGGCGCTTCCGAAGCGCGCGTCCATCTTTGTTTTTAGCCCTTAGCTTCTGCTAACAGGCACGCAGGAGACTTTGAGTGACATATTATTCTAGCCAATCAGGAGACCTTTTTCCTGATAGGCGGGACAAAGGGTTTATTTACACAGAATTCTCCCTGTTCTCGTGCGGAAGGCTGTAAAGAGCCAGATTTCTCGGCAGGATTTTGCGCATAACGTTTTCTGAGTTTATTAGCCTTTTGGACGTGCATTTTGTTAGATATATGTATTATTATACCAATACAAAAATAAAATAAAAATATTATAATTTTTTTTTTTTTTTTAACCTCTATATGGGAAATTCATGGGTAAACTCATATTTACACATTTTCACATTTTTTTTTTTTAACCGTTATAATAGGTATTAGTGGCCTACAAAACATCAAAATGTATGTTTTATGATCATAGAGGTGCTAAAATTGTAATAAAACAGTTTGGCACAGTTGGCACATATTTGGATCACTTGTTCCGAATATACTTTTTGATACAAAAAGGTCAACAGCACCAAAATGCCTGTTCCTAGAGATCTGAAACTTTACACAGTTGTTGTCAACAAGATAAACATCATGTACAGTGAACAGCATATGCACACAATGAAATATGTCATGCTCAGGACCATTACAAATTGACAATATTCAGGCGAGACTAAAAAAGGATGTTTTGTTTATGTTTGGGCTTCTGTAGTGTAAGTTCTGAAGCCCTGACCAGTGTTCATGTGCACATCTGCAGAAACTAGAAGGCCTAAGCTTTCTAATGATGCATCACACTTGCATGTGGAACATAAGATCCTCTTTTAATAAGCAATGCCATTTGGGTATGTCCAACCATTGTGCACAGGGCAAAATAGGTGGGTGGTAACAGGTTAAAATTGTAGAGGGAATAGTTACAAATAAAGTGTATAGTTTATTGTTCTATTGTAATATCATTATTTTGGCAGTTTAATTCAATAACGCTGCTTTTTGTTGTTCTAAAAGGCTCGAGTCTGTAAAATCCAGATATATTATCTTATTTTTTTAGTTGATTCATTGTTGTAGCCCGATGTAATGTGAGCCCGATTTGTTGATGTGGTGGTTTTTAATGTTTTGCACTCTGAGCGTGGTTTCGAACATGCTTTTTAAACTACAAACGGCAAAAAATAAACCAAAGCACCTAAACGCATGTAACGGTGTATTATTTAAAATAAAATGAATAAATAGAATGCGTTTGTGTTTCAGTGATCACTTTGAGATGCATGGTGCAGTTCATCGGGAGGGAGGCAAAATACAGGTACGGGGGGGAAAAACGCATCTAAATGTCACTAAGTTTATGATTTAATCGTGAACAAACTGACACTATTGTTTGTTTTTTGTTGGCAGTGGTATTTTCGACTCTGTCATCACGATCTACAGGGAAGAGGGCGTCCTGGGTTTCTTTGCGTGCGTAGTTTTGCTGCTCATTAAGCGATGTTGGAGGTAAACGCGGTGCGATTGACGGTTCGGTGCGTTGTGTTTGCAGTGGGCTGATCCCTCGTCTGCTCGGAGACGTCTTCTCGCTCTGGATTTGTAACATGTTGGCCCATTTCATCAACACCTACGCCATCGACGACTCGGTACGGCGCTTTCTTCTTCTGTTTTAAATGCGTTTAATCTGCCGAGGATGTTTTAGTCATCCAAAAATGCTTCCGTCACAAGGGCTGGAACTAGAGGTGAGTAATATAAATACGGGATTAAGTTGTTTTGCAGATAAAAATGTTAAGATTAAATTATCGAGCCAATCGTCTTTAAAGGAGATGTTAAAATGCTGCTAAAATATTCAGTTCAAGATTAAGAAAGTATAACAATCTAAAATATGGGAGGGGGGTTAATTTTACAGTCCTTTTATGTTTTCAGAAATACTTTAATTTAAGAGAAAGTTTAAAATTATAAACTTAATATTTATTTTCTGGGATAAAATACATTTAGAAAGCTTAAACATGGTCAAGATGATCCCAAAAATCATCACGATATTAATTTTTGACATAATCGCGTGCACCGAGCTGCAATTAACAATTACTTTTGACAAACATTAATATTTCAACTCATCAATCCATTATTTCTATTGTTCATTGAGACTTAAAGGTGCCATAACATGGGGAATCGATCAAAAAAACACCCTGGGTACATATATGAAGCACAAATAGCAATGTACGAAGGTTAAAAGCTCTGAAAAGTCGATTTTGCATGTTATGGGACCTTTAACCAAACAGAGATTGAACTATGATGAATGAGGCTTCTAATTACGACTATGATCATTTTCATAGTCACGATTGGTCGATTAATTGCTGCAGCACTTTAAGCCCAGCAGCACTTCTGTTCCATAAAATCTGTACCGGAAATCGAAATAAAAAAATAATGGAAGATTTAGCTAAACAAAACGTGAATGGACCATAAAATGAACAACACAGATGCAGAAATATGACTTTGTACTACTTTTGTTTGACTAGACAATTCTCTCTCGTTGAGCGTTTTAATTAGAGATGATGCACTTAATCTAATTAAGTCAATATGATGAAATAAAAATGGTGATTTGACCCCAGTTCTATTCCCACTTATAAATGCACTTCTTGCTTGTACTTTTCTGTACAAACGGTATAATCTTGATCAGGTTTTGACAGGGGTTTGTTTACAAAGAGTAATTTAGAACATAACGGTGTGTCCAGTGTTTAAATGTTGTAACTGCAGTTGAACTAATGCAAGTCACAAGTGCTGAGAGGAAGGCCTTGTTGACAGTCTGTCCTTTGTTTTAATATTGACTTTTAGGATGGACACGTGTTTGTTTATTCAGAATGGCTCAAGTGGAGTGAAATGTTACAATAAATTACAGTATTGAGGACTACTGTATGTAACAGACACAAAAAAACGAATGGGTCGCCATCCCAATAAACTAAAAGTTAAAGGTGCACTTCACACTGAGCGTTTCTCTGAGTAAATGTGAATAGTCGACTATGACAATTGTGTGTTTTATTTACAAAGATGGCTGCGTTATTGAATAAAAATGTGAAATTGTCCTGAATATTACATGTAAATATTTGTATAATTGCATTCCAGTGGAAATATTTTACCTTTTTAGATATAAATATTTTTGAAATGTGTCAGTACAATAAAATAATCTAATATTTAGTTTAAAAATGTAAACGGTCCCTCCTCCTGAGCCACGCTGTTGTTTACCACTTTGTTCTGACTTCCATTAAACCTGTGTCTTGTTTTTAGATGAGTCACACGGGAGAGATAAAGAACTGCTCCCAGGCTGTGACGGGGGTGAGTTTCCATTAAAACCCCCCATTATTTTAGATTAAAAAACTGTTGCACAAACTGAACTGGGCTTGAATTTGTTTTTGTTCACAGTTCTTCGCCAGTATGCTCACGTACCCTTTTGTTCTGGTCTCCAACCTTATGGCTGTCAATAACTGCGGGTGAGTCTTACTTTCTTATTCAATCCAACTTTATTTGTATTCATGGATTTCAGTCACGTGACTTATTTATTGTCACTGCCATTTTGAAGATGTGTCCTTGTGCTGCTGTTTTATCATGCGCATAAAAAGTGCATTCAAATTTAAAATGAAAAGGGTTTATACTTCAAGAAGACTTTGGATCTCTCTCTACAGCGGCGAGTCGCTGACACTTTAAAGCGGCAACAGCTTTTGTGGACATTTCCATCTGCTCTTCCTCGTCCACAAGCCCTCTGGACCGGACGAGCCCTCGAAGCTCTCAAGAGCTCGGACTTTGTGTCTGATTCTAAAATATAAAAACCCGGACAGTTGGGGAATTAGGCTCATTCAAACTGTCTGAAATTAGGCCGAGGTTTATTAGCATAGCCACGCTGTAATGTGTAAACTGAGCTCTATGAACATTGTCTAACTGCTGTGTGATTTTGGGCATTACAAAAATGAATTGAATTGAAACTAGCATTAGCCAGCTGCTAGCTACCCGCGGAAACAAACCGCTCAGTCTGGAGTGGTTTCCAGTCATGCATTTCTGGATAACACAGTGAGCATGCGGCTTTCGTCCTCAAGATGGCAGTAGCAGCGAGTGTGAAGTCACTTCAGACCATGAATGGCACATTTTTATCAACTAGACACGTTTCCAAAGCGACACAAGAAACCTAACTCTTCCAGTCATCATGAGTAATGAAGTTAAAGTGCTCTTGTGGTTGGTGTTGCAGACTTTCCGGAGGTCTGCCCCCTTATGCTTCAATTTATCCCACCTGGGTTGACTGCTGGAGGCATCTAAGCAGAGAGGTAAGTGAAGGACTCGGGATGCTAATCCACTAACACCTTTACACAGGTATTTTTAATGGTATGTGTGTGTCATTCAAAGTGCTTTAGTTTACAGTAGAAGGACATTATAACCTGAATGGATTGTGGAAAATGAATATCTGAAATGATAGACATGGAAAATGTGTTGAAACGTGTTATTTTAGGTTTAATTATCAGATAAATGTCTGAAAAATACAAAAAAAAGTACTACAAAAGTACAGAAATATCTCAATTTGAAAGCGTACAACAGAACTTACAAAAAAAAAGTTCTTTTATAGCTTTAAAAAAAATAAACGATCAGATTTAGGATATCTTAAAAACATTCACTTTATTTATATATCTGTATATTGCCCACCTCTACTTGAGTATAACACTTTACATTATTTGAATATGAATTAACTTTGTATCGTCAAAATCAATGTTATAAGCTAAAAAAATAATTGGGATATAAGTACGTTTTACGAGGGACAAATTGTGACCAAATTGTCTGCCACAGTTTTATGAAAAGTGGGTTGAGGAAGAAACAACTTGTTGGTTTGAGTGTAATTTTAAAGCTGGACTTGCAAAGTAAATCTAAAGGTTCTGAAGTGTCGCTCTGACCTCGAGGTTTAATGTGTTAAGTCCTCGCACCAGCTGTTTACTGTCTCTTCATTCAGACGATTGTCCAGTAAAAGTGTCTTTCCTGGACACTACGGCCTGATCTAATCAAGACGAGCAAAAACGCATCTTTATCTTTTATAAAATGACAAAAACAAGTTGTGGCTAGGTTTTATAAAACATTTTTATACTAAAACTAGATGTTCAGTGTAGCAGGTATCGAGGTTTAAAAATAAATACAGGAATAATAATCATAACTTAAACAAAATGAGACTTTTCCTGAGTCATTTTAGAGTTGCATTATCTCTATCAGTCGTAAAGCTCCTGTGACTCGACCTGTTCAGATGAACTTTATTCTGTTGTTAAAGAGTGTTTTATCATCTTTTTTTTTAAATTGGGTTGAGCGATATTGACAAATATTTGACATTTTTATTATGTTAATCCAACAGAAATGTGTTTAAAACGAGCTCTTTTTTAATGTGTTTTAATGATCAGACTCTACAGCAAACTCCCTTTATACAGTTAAATGGAAGCTGCCAACATTTTTTCATTTATTATTGGCTCTTTCCCCCCCAGTTTTTTATTATCACACACACAATGGAGCTGCCGATTAATCGCAATCAAAATTTGAATGGACATAATTAGCAAATTGTAACGGCTGCAGTTTTTGAAGTGCCATAATTTCCTCCACAAATGACAAAATATTCAATTCTAAATGTCTAATTCTGCATAAAAACGGAAAACTACAGCTCAGATCTGTACAAACTGCTCTGAAATACACAAGTCTGCAGTTCAGTTTAATATCATCACTGTTTTGTTGTTGTTGTTGTTTACAGGGAAACATGAGCAGAGGAAACAGTTTATTTTTCCGGAAGGTTCCAGTGGGGAAGACGTACGCGCTCGAGCAGAAGAGATTTTTTTAAACCCAACGACTGCGATTGTAGTTGGAATAACGACGGCACTAAAAAAAAAACGAATAAATCAAAAGGAACTCCATGTTTTTGCCTCTGTTTGGCACTTAAATCTTCTTTTGTATGCACTTGTTTGCCATGTATTTTATTCATTTACACTACCCCATCGATGTTTGGCTGATTAACAGAATAACAATGAGCGTTTTAGTTTTATTACATGTTAAAAATATCGTCAAAGTGCCCCCATATTTTTATATATAATTCTTCTTCTCATACGGCGTTTGCAAAGTTCAGTCTGCATGTGATCTGCTAAAAGACCTGTCGATATGGATGAAAATACAGAGGGGACCCAATTGTGTGACGTTTGTCTGGTTAAATGTTAATTATTGTAGCGCCCCCTTGTGGGATTTGGAGTAGGTGACCTGGTTGTGGCGCATGTGACGTTCAGAGGAGTAGTCTCTTTAAAACGGTCAAGTGCTTGTACGAAATCAGTGACTGACCCAAATAAATGCTTTTTTTTGCACTTGCCTCTTTGATTTGTGTTCTTTTCTTTTTTATTAAGTCATAAAAGCCCAAAGTGCAGGATGTGTGGCTTTAAATTTGTTTTTTTGGACCAGAAATGTCTTTTTAACAAGATTTTTTTTAAGATGAGAGAATTGAAGACTTTTTTTTTATGATAATGAATGTGAATAGTTGTCAATCCATTAATTTGTAACAGATTTAATGATCTGTAGATGGAGGCGAGTTAACAGTCCATACGTTTTACCATTGTTTCTAAACGTTATGGGTCAAAATAGTTTAAAAATAAACTCAAGACTAAAAAAGGAACGAGCTGGACGCAACTAAAAGGACAAGAAGTCAAGTATTTAGTATTGTCAAAGGAGATATTACTAAACGATCATATCTGATGGCGTGAAATGACCAGAGTACAAATGCTTGTTTAAAATTACCAATTGCAAACAATTCGATTTTTCAATTTGTGTATAAAATATTGATCCAAACTGCTATTAAAATTGTGTTAAATGAACTCGAACTCTATTTTTTAACATGGAGCTTATATTACTGCATATATTTTACAACAAATGTGCACCACTGGCTGAGAGACAATTTACATACATTTGTATTTTTATTCACCATTTTAACACAAATGTATTTCTAGTTGTCATTTTGGGTCCTCTATATCCAAGAAACAAAGGTTCATACGTAATATTGTCAACATTAAGCGCTTCAGTAACACTAGAGTTCACAATCATCCAACACTTACTCAAGGCATAAATCAGAATTAAAACAACCAGAGTAAATTTACCTCAGTTCAATATTATCATATCCTGCTTCCGAAGAGTGCACACGCTTTTTTGCTCGCTCCGCTTGCTATCGCTGCTTTCCTTATTTATTTTGCTTTTTAATCAGTTTTTGTCTTCCAAACATTTTTGCTTTAGACTTTTTCAAGTAAACCAAGGATTTTAAGAACATTTTTCCAGTTTTAACGACATATCTGACACCAGCGACATGTCCGGGAGAAGAAGGGAGAAAGACTGTGAACGCTGTCGGAAATATCAACAAGAAATTAATGAGCTGAAAACACGGATATTTGTTTTGGAATCTGAAAAAGTTCTTCAAGATACCATTCCTGTGTCAACCGATGGTAAGAAGAGCACACTTTTTACAAGAAAAACTGCTACTTTCAACCTAAACCGCAGTGACTCTGTGTCGTTTCCAAAACTGTCTAAAAACCAGAAAGACCGGACTGTTTCTTGGAACAAACTTGGAGCAAAGCCTAAACGATACAAAGATAACGTGAAGTCACCTAAAATACAGCTCACCAACAGATTTTTACCACTTTCAGAGATGGAATTAAATGAAAAAAGGAAAGATGACGTGGCCAAAATACAGCGAGGAGGATCTGTGCCAGGAGCCAAGGTCACGCAGATTGTTTTGGTTGGGGACGGCGCGATAAGTCACGTGACGCATGAAAAGATAAACACACATTCTTTTCCAAGCGCCACTGTTTCTGAGATAACGTCACTCCTTCCAAATATTATGGCTAAGCATGGAGGAGCTAAACAGCTGATTGTGCACGTGGGTGCAGTGGACATGCGGCGGGAACAGACTGAAGTTTTGAAAAAAGACTTCTTGAAGTTATTCGACGTGCTTGATAAAATGGAAATCAAAACATTCATAAGTGGACCTCTTCCAAACATCGACAGGAGGATAAACAAGTTTAGCCGGCTTCTTCAGCTGAACACATGGCTGTCCAAAGAGTGTTCCCCGAGAGGACTACACTACATTGAGAACTTCTATCTATTCTGGAAACGAGAGGACCTGTTTAAGAGAAATGGCCCCCACCTATGCAGAGGTGGAGTGAGGGTGCTGACAGAGAACCTGCTCCACGCCCTGAGGCATTGGACTGGGCCTGGACAGGGTCCTGGGCAGATAGTTAGAGAAGAGAGGAATGAGAGAAGAATTCCTGCTCCATCAGCCAGAGACCGAGCCAATGTTTCAACATCAAAAGCACCACAACCTCAGCCTCCACCAAAGGATTCATCAGCAGCTGCTCCACCACCACCAGCAAAGGATTCAGCTCCAGCTGCTCCACATTCACCTCCACCGCCTCCAGCAAAGGAACAATCTTCCAAGGCCTTGGACCCATCTGTGACAAGCCCAACAACATCCCTGTCATCGCCCCTGCCTTCACACCAGCCCTGGGTTCCCCCTGCAACATCTACTCCCACTAAAGATTCATCATTCTCCTTCTCATCTCCACTCACCCATGGGCCTTCCCAGCCATTTTGAAAGTCTGATCAAATCAGGCATTAAGATGGCTCCACTCACGCCCAATATAGCAAGGGCTATGTCAATACTTATCAACTCTTCCCTGCACAAGCCGACTACACCAACAAAAGCCCCACCACCCATCCCCCCTCGCCTCTCACCTGGTCCCAAACTCTCCTTGGCTACAAAAGCCCCACCACCCATCCAACCTCACCTTTCACCTGGTATCTCCCATAGCTAGGATGCACTGGGTCTCAGCGTTGCCGGGACTTATTGTCACATTAAAAATCAAACCAACCCGGGGCCCTATGTAAAAAGAGCCCCCCCTAGTGCTATTTCTGTAGTCACATCATCACACAGATGGAAAAACAAAATGCGAGTCAGGCCCAATCTGAGAAATGTGATTCATATTCCCTGTGAAAAGATAAAGCCCAGTCCCACTGAAACTAGTCTGAAACTTGCTGTGCTAAATGTCAGATCCTTATGCAACAAATCTCTCTTAATTAATCATTTAATTTCTTCTTATAATCTTGATTTTATGTTTTTAACTGAAACATGGCTTGACAAAAACACAGGAAATGTAGTTCTGATAGAATCTGCTCCACCCAACTTTAAGTTTGAATCTGAAACACGAGAAAACAAAAAAGGGGGTGGAGTCTGTGCTGTCTTTAGAGATGAAATAATTACCCGCAGGTTGTCTTTTGGGGTGTTTTCATCATTTGAGTATGTATCCTTTAAAATGGAGCTAAAACGGTCTCCATCCATTCTCTTCATTGTTTTATACAAGCCTCCCCAGCACTGCCAACGTTTTATTGATGATTTTACTGAGATGCTTTCAGTCGTATGCACAGACTTTGATGTTTTGGTCATTACAGGTGATTTCAATGTGCATGTTGATAATATTTGTGACAGAAACGCTAAAGAGCTTGATGCTGTCCTTGAAACCTTCAGTCTTACTCAGCATGTGAGAGGCCCCACCCACAGCAAAGGGCACACTCTAGATCTCATAATTACAAAGGGGTTAATTTTTCAAATGTTAATGTGATCGATGTTGCTTTGTCTGATCATTTCTGTGTCTTCTTTGACATGTCTGTTTCTCCCAAACCACCGGTTGGTCCTGCAGTTGTTCAGAGGAGACACATAAGTGATGGCACAGGTGCACTGTTTATGGAAATGATAAACTTTGAAAATTTCTTATGTTCTAATGTAAATGATTTGTTTAACTCTGTTACATCTAGTGTTTTGAATGTTCTGGACACCATCGCCCCTATGAAGGCTAAAATGGTTAAAAATAAGCAGAAGGCGCCGTGGAGAAATGATGATTCGGTCAGGGCACAGAAAAGGGAGTGCCGCAGGGCCGAACGGAAATGGCGCAAGTCAAAGCTCCAGGTTCAAAAAGAGATTTACAAAGAGAAGCTGAACATGTACAAACTAATCTTATGTAGAACTAGGGAAAGATATTTCTCTGAAATAATTGGAAGCTGCAGTAACAACTCGCGTGTCCTGTTTGCCACAGTAAACAGATTAACAAACCCTCCAGCTCAGCTGCCGTTAGAACTCATTTCCACATCCAAGTGTAATGAGTTTGCATTATTCTTTAATGACAAAGTTCAGGGCATTAAAAATGCTATAAATCCCACAATGCAAAAAATTACCCTAAAACCACCAAGACACTTAGAGCTAACTCACTTTGCACCAGTAACTGACAAAACTGTCCATGAGATCATCACCAGTCTGAGTTCATCTACATGCTGCCTCGATGTGTTACCCTCCAGATTTCTAAAGTCTGTGCTGAACAGTTTGTTAGCACCATTCACTCACATAGTTAACATGTCGCTTCAATCTGGAACATTCCCAATGTCTTTGAAAACTGCGGTCATAAAGCCTCTCCTAAAGAAGAGCAGTCTTGATGCCGCAGTACTGAGTCATTACCGGCCCATCTCTAATCTGCCATTTTGGGGCAAAGTCCTTGAAAAGGTTGTTTACCAACAGCTCACAGATTTCCTCTTAATAAACAACTCATTTGATGTTTTTCAGTCAGGTTTTAGACCTCATCACAGCACTGAGACTGCTCTGGTCAAGGTGACAAATGACATCCGCCTGAACACTGACACGGGCAAAGCCTCAGTCTTAATTCTGTTAGATCTGAGTGCTGCTTTTGACCCTGTCGATCATGGGATCCTCTTACAGAGACTAGAGGACTGGGTGGGCATCACTGGCACTACCCTAAACTGGTTAAGGTCCTATCTGAAAGACAGGAAGTACTTTGTTGAAATTGGTAGCTGTGTCTCAGACCACATGACCCTGACCTGTGGAGTGCCCCAAGGGTCAGTCCTGGGTCCCCTTCTGTTCAACCTCTACATGCTGTCGTTAGGTCAGTTGATACGCAGTGAAAATGTGTCCTTTCACAATTATGCAGACGACACTCAGATCTATGTTTCACTATCGGCAGGTGACTATGGACCAGTAGATTCACTCTGTCACTGCATCCAACAGATCAGTTTGTGGATGCAAAACAACTTTCTCCAGCTGAACTCAGACAAGACTGAAATAATCGTTTTTGGCCCACAGAAACAAAGAGAAAGTGTTAGCGGTCACCTCCAGAGTCTCGCTCTAAAACCTACAAACCAAATTAGAAATCTGGGGGTAATAATGGACTCAGACTTGAACTTTAATAGCCACGTCAAATCAATAACATCAGCAGCTTTTTACCATCTAAAAAACATTGCCAAAATCAAAAATATAGTGTCAAAACCAGATTTAGAGAGACTTATCCATGCGTTTGTCTCCAGTAGATTAGACTCCTGTAACGGCCTGCTCACTGGTCTCTCCAAACGAGTTGTAAAACAGCTGCAGTACATCCAGAACGCTGCTGCTCGGGTCCTGACCAGAACCAGGAAGTATGATCACATTAGTCCTGTTCTCAGGTCTCTGCACTGGCCCCTGTGGCTCAGAGAAGAGACTTTAAAGCAGCTCTGCTTGTGTACAAGTCTCTCCATGGCCTAGCACCAAAGTACATCTTGGATATGTTAGTGCCATATGAACCATCTCGGACTCTGAGGACCGGCCTCCTGCTGGTGCCAGAGTCAGGACTAAACATGGACCGGCCTCCTGCTGGTGCCAGAGTCAGGACTAAACATGAACCGGCCTCCTGCTGGTGCCCAGAGTCAGGACAAAACATGGGGAATCTGCATTTCAGTTTTATGCAGCTAAAATCTGGAACAGTCTTCCTGAAGATGTGAGACAGGCTTCTACACTGACAATGTTCAAATCTAAGCTAAAAACAGTTTTGTTTAGCAGCGCATATGACTGAAAGGATTTTTTCTTTGCAGTCTTCTCTTTTGTTTGTGATTTTATTAGTTTAGAAAATCAGTTGGATTGATAATTTTTAATTTAGTTAATTTTATTGTATTTCTGTTTCTGTAATTTCTTTGTGATTTGAATGCATTTTTCCTGCTGTGTGAAGCACTTTGAATTGCCTTGTGTATGAAATGTGCTCTACAAATAAACTTGCCTTGCCTTGCCTAAAGTCTCTGCAATTAATCATGCATCAAACCTGGAGGATTACAGATGATTTCCAACTTCATAGTATAAAAACATATGTCCACCAACCCAAAAAGTATTATTTATTTTTGTCAAATTAAAGACAAATACTTAAAAAAAAAAAAGTCCTTCATACGCCTATACTGTAACTGAAAAAGGAGGCAGTACCACATTTCTTTCGTCATCCGCACTCATTAAACACTAATTACACTTATTAAGCACATTAAACACTAATTACACTCATTAAGCACATTAAACACTAATTACACTAATTACACTCATTAAACTAGGTGGTGTTTGTCAGTGCTTCCCTCATTGGGCCTGAGGGTGGCACTGTGGTGCGAGCTGTGCTCAGTCATCTCTTTCCTGTTGGAGACAGTGTGTCCGCACTGAACACACGTGTAGCGCCCCCTAGTGTGCTGCCACAGGATGCGCTTCTCTGGGTTAACGCCTGAGGAAAAGGGATACAAATATTAAAACAAAATGTATTTAAGTCAATATTTATATTTGACAATATAAAATATAGAATATTGTGTGTGCTGTTGGTAACTTTTCTGGTGAAGGGTCCACCACTTGTTATTTTGTATTAAAACATAGAGTAAGACAATACTCCACCTCTTTGACTGGAACGTGAGTCCAAACACAAGCAGAACCTGCACCAGAAAAGTTACACATGTAGCTTGTAAATACAGAATGAAGAGAACAGGGGTGAATTGTCCACTGGCCCATTGTTCTGGGCCGGGGTTTTAGAGTAAATTATAAAAATATTCCTACCTCTATTTATCATGCATCCCCTATTTACTCTTTCTCCTTATGTTAAGATGCATCATTACTTTCTATATTCTGAAAGCAAGTGATTGATAGAAACATACCATGACTAGATCTCCAGATGTTTGTGGGAGGGGTTTGAGGAGTCAGTTTGTGTTCTGGAGGTTTCGGTCCCTGGCGACTTTGATCCTCAGGTTGGTTCGCTCCGACTTGAGTCTCCGGGTTTGGAAAGAGTTGAGTGTCGTCTTTGCTAAATAAGGAATTAACGGTTGAATCTATGATCTGCTGAATTAAATGAGGCGGGTTGAGATCCTGGTTTGGGGAGAGGACTGGGGCGTTGTTGGACTGGGTCAGGACCGGAGGAAGCTGCTGCTGCTGCTGCGGCTGGTGCTGCTGCTGGTGCGGCTGCTGCTGGTGCGGCTGCTGCTGGTGCGGCTGCTGCGGCTGGTGCTGCTGCTGCTGCGGCTGGTGCTGCTGCTGCTGGTGCTGCTGCTGCTGGTGCTGCTGCTGCTGGTGCTGCTGCTGCTGCTGCTGGTGCTGCTGCTGCTGCTGCTGTTGCTGCTGCTGCTGTTGCTGGTGCTGCTGCTGCTGTTGCTGCTGCGGCTGCTGCTGCTGCGGCTGCTGCTGCTGCGGCTGCTGCTGCTGCGTTGGTGGTGGAGGGTTCAGATTGTCCTGTAGCGTCGCCGTGGGCCTGGCCGGGTCCACATCCATCGGAGCCGGAGGAGTGGAGGACGAGGGAGCGGGAGCGGGGACCTTGGGCTTGGGCGCTTTGGCACAGGAGCGCAGGTGATGGAGGAGGCCACGGTACGACCGCAGTTTGGCATGACAGCTCTCACACCTGAAGACAGAGAGACATTATTAACGTTTATCTATTATGTCTTTGGACACGTAATCGGTCGATGGGGGTTTTAGTGTTGTAGAATAATAATTGTATTTAGATAAGGATTTATATGGGACAAGGGCAAAAAGGAGAAGACATGGACTGAGCTTGATCGTACTTTTTACATGAATACACCGTTTCCTACTAATTTTCTGTATAAATTGTGTTTTTTGGGAGAACTACTGTGGTTGTCGTCTTAATAAAGTTTTGAGCTATTGCCAGTTTTACGCCACTTCTCCTTAAGTGGACTAATCGATCTGCAGGGCATGTCTTTATTCGACTACAGCCATAGTCTGGTCTGTATTATCTCTGCAAGTTCAGATGGCTGTGATTGACAGGTGGATGAGCCAATCAGGGACACGCATCCGTCTGTATCAACACAAACATGGCTGCTGACGAGGAAAAAATGAAAAGAAAAAACGTAGCATATTTAAGCAGAATCAATGAGTTAATCTGAAGTGAGCAAAGTATGATTTTGTTGTAAATGATCAATGACCAATGAACGTTTCTCATGCGTCACGGACATAAATGGATCTGATTGCACAGAACAGTCACCAAAGGAGCAGAGACCAGAGGAAGTGAAGTGAAGTATCAAATTTATGAATATTTGAATATTAACAGAGACACCACAGCTTTAATGGTTCCACTTTTATTATTAAATCATAAGTTTTGTTTAGAGTAATATGTAAAATATGGATCTATTATGTTATAGTTTAATACAAAATACTGAAAATGACAATAATGACAAATGCCTTCTTTAACATAATGACAATAACAACACATTACATGCAAGAATTTATATCAATTCACAGAAATGATAGATATAATAATCCAGGGCCAACTATGATTATTCAGTTAATTGATACTATGTCATTTCTATTCAATCTGGACCCCAAAACGTACACCTGATTGTGTAGTGATTTTTAGGTTTGCACCCCAATAAGTTTGATTTCATGAAGCTGCTCACATCGTATTGGGAAAGTAATGTACCAGAATTAAAGAAAATTAAAGACTTATTGTTTTGTGTCAATAATTGTTATATCGTGATTGTTTCTTCTCACACCCTCATATATGGGACACATTTTAAGTTGTTGCTACAAACATCAACATCATTTCCACTCTTATTTGTGACGGTGCACTGTACTCGTAGATGTGTTTTTGCTTTGCCTAGGCCAGTGGTTATTAACCTGGGTTCGACAGAGGTCAAGACACACATCAGACTCATATGACTCGTGCTGCAGTGAATTTGGTGCGCTCAGTTGTCGACTTGTGACGTGATGGTATGTCTTATTTTCTTTCTTAATATTTTAGACTGAATCAAAGCCCACCTTTCTGGGCAACGTCTTGATACCAGCTTGAACCTAAGAGGGCCAAAAGGACCAGGGAAATCGCCCAGAGTCTAACCTGTATCAAAGCTCTCCTTTCTGGGCTAAGTTTTGGCACCAGCCTGGCCCCAAAAGGGCCAAACAGAATAGGGAACAGGCCCCAGAGTTCACCCTGAATCTCAGCCCTCCTTTTAGGGTTAGGTCTTGGCACCAGCCTGGCCCCAAAGGTCAGCCTCTGGGGCCATTTCCCTTAATATAATATCTTTGTGAGCAATCCTTTTCAATGATGCTGCACATAAAAATGAAGAAAAGGAACAGACTTTGTTGCGAAAATGACTTGAGAGCGGCACTTGCCAAGGTGAAGGTGCATTTCTGAACTGGTCTCTGAAAGGCAACAGCTGAAGTCACTGATCTGCAGTAAATATTCATTATGTTTTTGTGTGAAAATCTTGTTTTGATGATTTTGTTCTTTGAACACAGTGATGTTGGTGCACGGTTCATTTTGTGCACCAGTAAAATATATACCTATGTTTTGAATTCTGTGGACCCCATGCATGAACCTGACAACCCACATTTTTGCTACTATTTTGTGGGTTGTCAGGTTCATGCATGGGGCCACAGAATTTGAAAAAATATTTAATTTTTCCAATTAAGAAAGGTTCGGTGAATGCGCATATGAAACTGGTGGGGTTCAGTGCCTCCAAAAAGGTTAAGAACCACAGTTCTAGAACAATCATAAGTGTCCTAACTCAGCCCACTGCATTTGAACTGTCCAGCGCCACACTTCTGATTAATGCCAATCCTCCAAGTCAGTTCCTTCTCTGACATGTTCAGAGTGTGCACACAATGAAGATCCCGGTCTTTTCGTGGTAATTGTGGAAGGCATGGAAACAAGCTTGTGCTCTCAAAGTAAACAATCGATAGCAGATTTCAGGTAAACATTTTTTATTTGCACGGAAAATTAAACTTTGTGAAATTAAATACAACTTAAAATTTCTCCAACATAACAAGGAGTCCGACTTTGTGCTCTTGCAAAGTTTGTAAAACATCGCTCTCATTCCCATCTTGATGTCAAAAGAAGAGCGGGTTGATAAATAAAAGAGTCTCTTAAAAGTCTGTCACATTCACCGGATCAACATGGCCAGCGTTGCACCAATATCAGCTAATCCGACTACTGCCATAAGAGTGTTCCTCACTGATGACTCTGGCTCTTCTGCTCTGGAGAATTGAGCAAAGCCGTCCCATGCTTTGTTCCGGACTAGCCACTCTCGATGGTGCGACAGAAAGTACGAGGAGATTTCTTGGCCCACTTGCTCCACGCAGTTTTCTCTTCCGTTTGTCTTCAGAGACTGGCTCACAACGGTCCCGAAGGAGGCTGGAGATACGACCCCAGTTGGTGGTGCCGTCTTCAAAGATGCTCTTGGCCACTTCACTGATGAACGTTACATCGTCTCCCCTGTCCTCCAGAGACAGTCCGTTTATCATACCATCGTATAGGTATCTGTGCTTTTCCAAAAGGCTCTCCACCACTCTCTCCACCACTCTCTTCATTGTAGTCAGCGCCGGCCTTTTCCGCCCGTTGGACTGAGAAATCCCAGTGACATTGAAAAAGTCGCTAAGCAACTGCTTTGTGATGCACACCAGCGTTTCGCGCTCGGGAACTCCGGCGTGCGCGATAGAGAACCGTCTGAGTCTTCGGAGTTTCCCTCCCGCATGTTTTTGGCCAATGGTTCGTTTTTTACGACTAGAGCCATCGTACGCGGATACGGGGAGCCGCTGGAGCCGCTGGAGCCGCTGGAGCCATATTTGCAGCGGGCCTAGTTACCTGCGCGGAAGAATCGGCTGGTCCACAGTGCACAGCGACTCCCCTGCGACTCCATGGAATAAGTCCATGTCTGAGAGTTTCAAAGTTGTTCTTTTCGCTGGAAAATTCATAATATTCATCTCTGCAGATGAAGACAACACGGATTTGTGCGATTGCAATTGAGTTGCTCAAAGTTAACCACTTGTCTGCTCGACAGAATCTCAGAACATCAGAATCAGAGTGGTGTCGTCCTGTCGTGTGCAAAAGTATGACTTCTCCAGCAAGCTATTCAAACTATAAATAATTGACAGGGATTTTCACATTATCATTATCTTATAACAATGTACTAAAACCTCCATGAAAACAAATAAACCCATACACATTTAACTAAATGCAAATATATACATAAACCCCCCCAAAAAACACCTAATAATGATAAAAACCCTTCAACCCCTGTGCCAACCCTATGGTGCTCCCCTACACCTCCTCTGCCTTGGTCCAGCCCTCATTTCTGAACTGGTCTCTGAAAGGCAACAGCTGAAGTCACTGATCTGCAGTAAATATTAATTATTATGTTTTTGTTTTTGTGTGAAAATCTTGTTTTGATGATTTTGTTCTTTGAACACAGGGATGTTGATGCACGGTTCATTTTGTGCACCAGTAAAATATATACCTATGTTTTGAATTCTGTGGCCCCGCCCCCCATGCATGAACCTGACAACCCACATTTTGGAAAAAAGATAGAACTATCAGTGCTCCCCCCCAGGATTTTTTTTAAAGAGATGGTAAATATCTCGTACGGGGTTGCATCTTCCTCCAAGGATGGTTTAACTTACCTTCATAATTTCCAAAGGTACACGCACCCTAAACGTACTATTACATGGTGTGGCGGGGGCGCCATCCCTGAATGTACGTAGCGAGACCCCTGACTATGATAACATACCTTTATCATATTATCTTTCTTTAAAATGTGTTTTTCTTGGATCAATTATTTTGTGGGTTGTCAGGTTCATGCATGGAGCCACAGAATTTAATTTGTTTTCGATGTGGCGTTTCCATCACCAGATAGATGATTGTAATTTGAGCCTTGATTTAAAAACTCACAGGAAGTAGACGTTCGGTTTGTGGTGGTGCCGCTGGTGCTCCATCAGCTTCTGCATGTTCGGGAACGAGCAGCCGCAGCCGGTCGTCGAACACATCATCATTTTACCTGAAGAGGAAAAACACGCGGGTTTGAAAGCAAGTAAAATGTGGATGACTAATGTGTCTTTTAAATCATCAGAGAATAAGGTAAATACTTTCAAAAATTGTGGTCTCAAATACAAGAAATAGTGTTGCGGTTTTCAAGTAATGATGTTTGAATGACTGAGATAGATTCTTACACTTTACGTGAGACAAACATCTTTCAAGTTTACAGTGTTTTTATTGCAAAAAGGAGTCTTGGTAAGGAAAAATAGTCAATTAAAAGTGAAAGATGTATCCGGAAATGAATATCACATCAAAACATGTTGTTTTGGAAATTATGCAAAATTATAATATAATATATATATATATATAATATATAAGTATTTTGGCTATGATTACAGCTATAATGAACCTAAAAAAAAGGACAGAAATGTCTAGTGTAATCTCTCAAACACAGGTATAAACTGATTCTGCCCTTTAATGACATTTATAGACATACTTTAGCACATTTATGAGGCATAGTAAAAATGTCATCTTCATATTGTTATCGAAATGGTGGAAATATATGGATATAGTGGATATTAAATATTAAGGTGTTCATTTTGTCAATATCTGTCCCCCAAACACGAATCCCCCAATGCCATAAAATACAACTTTACTATTAATTTGTGCTTGTAATAAACTCACCTGGAAGAGACTGAGCTGGAATCTCATGGTCTTTGATGTGGCTTTGAAGGGAATTTGAATCTGTGTAAACTCTTTTACAGCCATAAAACGAACATGTCAGCCTCTTGTTTCCTGAAATACACGGTTAAATTAGATAATAAAGTATGACTTATTATATTCAGTTCATTCTTTATCAAGGTAACATTGCGGTTGATAGATTATACAATACTGTATACTTTAAATAGTATACATATGGTTCCAGAACATAAACAGTAGAAGCACGCTAACTAGCGCAAGAGGCTAGTCTAGCTTTAGCTCACTATTTACGCAGCGTTGTGCAAAATCTAGAGACTATGAACATATCTGTTGCTTAATACAAACCTTCGTTACGATTATTTGTGTTTTCCACAGTCACGCCACCTGAAAACATCGTTAGATTTGCAAAAAATACAACGACAAAGATACAAGTAGCGCGTCTTCAACTACAAGCGACTTGAACTACAACGCCCAGTGTGCATTGCGGCAAGCAATGACTTCCGCTAGAAAATAAAAGTGCCTCTTTTAGAGATTTAGATTTTGACACATAAATATAACATAACATTACATTCAGAAGATAAACTGATCAAAATGAAGAAAGTATTTTGGTCAATTCAAAAGTAAGTAAGTAAAACGCCTTTGTATAATGTGGTAATAATGTTCAGTTTATTTTTTCTTTGGGCATTTATGCATTTATTATTGGCAATTAAATAGCACATGCATCATATTTTAGATCAATTATTGCATTTCTCAAGCTTCAAGAGCAGTCACAGGCAGGACAAAGGCATTCAGTGTTTTCCCCATGCTAACACCATATAAACATTTATGCAGCAGTTGACAGACACTGTATGAAACCATGATATATAAATATATTTCTATACAGTTAAAAACATGTCTACAATATATGTATTTTTATCTTCATGCAGTCCCATGCAACATTGGTGTACATTTCACTGCTAGCCTTGCACACAAGTACGAAATCAATTGCATAATATTTTCAGTAGCTAAGCCAAAAAATATTACATAAACTTATAAGACGCCGTAGTTTAGATAATATTGCTCTTATTGTTATTTACAAAAGTCAAGCTGATATGTTCAGTATTTTGGTGATTTGGCAACTTTCAAAACACAAAAAATACACAAAAGCATTACATTTAAATGAAATATAAGGCAACATACAGTATCTTTGTCTAAACCTTTTAACAGTAAGTGCAGCAGTAGAAACCCTGTGCATTAGTCATAAGTGTAAGAGCTCCGAGGTGAAGATGCTGGTTCTATGACGTGTGCTTTTGTGGTTTATGTCTCATCAAACAAAGGTGAGTCGACAGTATTTATACAGCTACCTAAGAAGAACAGCAGAAGGCTAGAGTCACAATATAAACTTACAGTATCCAGTCACGTGCATAATCCTCATAATGAGACGTTTGTAACTGATAAATACAAGTTGTTGCCAGTTATGTTTGAAACACTAACATTTCTATGTTAACGTTTGTTTACATTTGATGTGAATGCAGCAGTATTAATAGCTCTTTGGACTTTGGACCACTATTTTCTCAGTCCTCAGATGATGACAACTAACGTCTGTGCTGTCGCTTCTGGAGATGGTCCAATATGGATTTTTTTCTGCCGATAACAATATTTATAAAATTCACCAAAGCTAGTTCCTATTTTTGTTCACTGGCATTGGCAATATACCCTTTTCGGAATCAGAATTGTTATGCCAAAATAAAAAGACTTTGTATGGTTCTATTGTGCTAAAATGTATAAAAAACATGTGTTCTCATCTCCACAAGACTATCATGCATTATTCTGCATGGAGAATCTTCAAAAGTATGGTTTTAATTGTCTGTTTCCATGGAATTACGCAGGTGACTTTCCACCTTCAAAAAGTTACATACTGTGCCTTTAAGTTATAGTAAAGTTGACAAATCAACTTTTCACTTTCGTACAAATTATGACAAAATGTTTGTTGCATGTTTGTGTAATTGTTTAGTCTAATTGCTCTTCTATTTTTAGTCTTTAGTCTGTTCAGGGACAAATCTGAATAACAGAGTTTGTGATTATCTTTTTCAATTAGTCGTCCAACAATCATTTCTATCGTAAATGAAAACGTTTTATAGATATTTTTTACCAAATAAGGTGTAGATATGGTGACTAAAGGCTTCTAGATAGAGAATATTTACAGATAAAATGTCTTATTGATCAAAATCTGAAATAGATTGAGATTTTAATTGAATAATTTAATGATACCACTGTCTTTGAAAAGTGGTAAAAAAAACGGTATTTTTGAATACTGTATATTTTGGAGTCTCTCAGGTCTGGATAAGGAAACAATTATACAAAATATTATTGCAATTCTTATTTATAGTCAATTAATGGGGCAAAAATATCAGATATATTTTCATAATCAGATCAATACCAAAGTGAAAACCCTTCGGAGCTGCTATAATATCACTCATTCTTTAGTAGCCACATCTGCCCTGGGGCAAATTGGCAGATAGAAACATGGCTGCCATTCTGCATCATCACTCACACACTCAATGTGGGAGAAGTGGACACAATAAACTGACACAGGTTGGAACTGATGCCACTAAAGTCCCACTCTTTTTAAATCTTGTGCTTGAAAAGTGTTTTGTGCTTTTTTCCGCAGCATTTGTGTCATAAACCTGCTAAAGTGGAACAATGTGACTTTCCTCTCTCAGTTTTGTACTGACCATTCCTCATTCATGGAGGCAATAATGTAAATACATCCAGTGCTTCTCTGAGATCTTCTCGTTCAAGCTTTCAGTATTGGTCCACTTGTTCGTCTTGTTCACAGTGTTGATTACATCGCCGTGCACTTTTTGGGCGAGCAGGCGTCGGCGTTGGCCTTTTGTCGCACAGACTCTGAAAGAGAAAACAGAAAGTTGTGACATTTTAAGAGGCTTATTGCACCACTTCTGTCAGTATCCGCACTGCAGAGACTCCATTTCCCATGTGCCCCTTGTGTTTGTCATGTGCTCCCATGGTTGTTTCTGTGTCTCCGCCCCTCACCTGCTGTTTCCCACCAATCACCTGCTTCTCTGTGTGTATTTAACTTCTGTCTCCCCTTTGTTCTGTGTCCGTTCGTCACTTGATGTCTGTCCTGCTTGTAACTCCTGCCCTGCCCTGCCCTGTCCTGCTCCTGTCCTGCTCCTGCTCCTGCTCCTGCCTTGTTTATCTGTCTACCTGAGCAAGTTTGTACTTTTCAGTTCTGGCTTTTTGGAAATTTGGATATTTTGTGTTTTTTGACTTTTGGAGCCTTTGTGCCTACCTTTGGATTTTGAACTTTTTGTTAAATAAATTCTTATTTGCCTTATCCGGACTGCTTTTGGGTTTTTGCCTCCGGGATCATAACAACTTCATTCTAGAGATAGAACTCTTCTTGGAGTTTTGGGACAGCATACCTTTTATTTCTACTTGAGTCACATATTTGACAGTGCAGCAGCTGGAGTTTAGTTGGAGTTAAATCTTTTTTTTTTGTTATTATAACTGACAAAAGCTCAATGATGACCATACAAAATGATTAAAACATTTTGAAAAATACCAGATTTTGTGAATTTTTGCTCATCCTTCCAAAAATCCACTTCAATATATAAATCAGATTTAAGTCAAGACTATTCTCTTACACTTGCTCTCAAAAACAGTTTTACTACTTTATTCTTACTTGAGTAATATTATTTTAAAGTAAGTAAAATATTATTATATAGTATTTTAAGTAATTTCCTATTTCTACAGTGCTTTAAAACAGTCAAAATAGATCCAAAAAGTTCAGGGAAACGGTACAAGAGCAATAAAAACTACAAGACAAGTTAAAAAACCTAAACAAAACAAGACAATTCTCATTACAGTAACAACCAAGTGCCACAAATCTGGATGTCAGAGACGTTGAAATGAGCTCACCTGCTAAATCGTTGCGTTGTATGTCCACGAGCCCCTCATAAAGGCCTTTGATGGGGTTTTCTCCTGCCACCACGACACCGTGAAGCCAGATCAGCAGCATCCTGTGTCCATGCTCTTTGTAGCTCTTCATGCCTGAACAAACATGAAACACACCACTGTCTTGGTACGTATTTGTCAACCGTTTTTGCTTTAACCTTCCCTGTTTTTGTTTCATCTTGCGTCCCTTTCATTATGTTTTTATTAGATTTTGTTTCATGTATTACGTATGATTTAACTTACAAAGTACAGATATAAGTTCTTGGTACAAAAGTATTAGGATCTCAAAAGCTACAACTCTGTACGCAGAAAAGTACCAGTAAACAGTAGTATTCATAAGGAAAAGGTGTGAAACATTTTCTGAATTTTTGGGGTAGATCATCAACATTTTGGGCTGTTGTGGGTCAAATAATTAACACCTGACTCACCGATGACACTGACTACACTACAGTCAACATAACCGTTCATGTGGATACAACAAAACCAAAATGCAAAAGGAAGAGGATTTTGACGGAATGTTCGGAAGGATTTGTTGATATCTAACTCTAATTTTATTAAAGTTTTAAATAGAAAAAGGTAGGCAAAATTTGTATTACAAGCCCAATTGTCTAGTTTACCCAAATACTTAATAAGATACACAAAATCCCCTCTGTACTTTCTTTGGTATCTAATCTGTTTAAACTTGGTTTTGTCGTTGTTGTACCTGTCCACTGGTGTTCTATGGCGCGTATGTGAGCGTCAGTGAAGCCCCAGTGTTGAGCCAGGAGCTTCCACTCGCCTCTGCAGAGATGTTTGGTGGCTAAAGTCCACAGCACCGAGCGGATGTGCTGCGTCTCTGGGCCACGGTCCTGTTTGAAACTGAGCGGCCAACACAGGCACGAGTCCGGGTCCGAGTTCACCTGGTCCTGACACAACGAGGAGAGATGAGAGAGAGAGAGAACAGAGACGAGCTGGACACATCTATGGAAGCAGTATCTCTCCTTCACTCTGGTGCTCCTCAAAGTTTCTACTTGTTCCCTCGTGGTGCTGGTGGTGCTGGTGGTTAGTAGGTAGTAGTAGGTAGTAGAAGGTAGTGGTAGTAGGTAGTAGTAGTATTAGTTAGTAGAAGGTAGTGGTAGTAGGTAGTGGTAGTAGGTAGTAGTAGTAGTAGGTAGTAGTAGTAGGTAGTAGTAGTAGTGGTAGTAGTGGTAGTAGTTAGTAGTAGTTAGTAGTAGTAGTAGTAGTAGTTAGTCATAGTTAGTTGTAGTTAGTTGTAGTTAGTAGTAGTTAGTAGTAGTAGTTTGTAGTACTAGTAGTTAGTAGTAGTTAGTCGTAGTTAGTCATAGTTAGTCATAGTTAGTTGCAGTTAGTAAGAGAGTAGTAGAGTAGTAGTAGTTAGTAGTAGTAGTTCGTAGTACTAGTAGTTAGTAGTACTAGTAGTTAGTAGTAGTAGTAGTAGTAGTTAGTAGTAGTTAGTAGTAGTAGTAGTAGTTAGTAGTTAGTAGTAGTAGTTAGTAGTTAGTAGTTAGTAGTTAGTAGTTAGTAGTTAGTAGTAGTAGTAGTAGTAGTTAGTAGTAGTTAGTAGTTAGTAGTAGTAGTAGTAGTATAGTAGTAGTATAGTAGTTAGTAGTAGTAGTAGTAGTAGTAGTTAGTAGTAGTAGTAGTATTTAGTAGTAGTAGTAGTAGTAGTAGTTAGTAGTAGTAGTAAGTAGTAGTAGTAGTAGTAAGTAGTAGTAGTAGATGGGTCTAAGGACAGGGGATGCTCTGGTACAATTATCCATTTGCTTAATGGGGCTCAACAATCACACCTACTTCGAAGTTCACAGTGTTTCCTTCAGTAAATTTCGTATTTATTTTTGCCATAGAATTTTTGGCGGGGAAAAAAAAACATTTTAAAGGACAAATATTATGCATTATTTGTATTGTTATTGGCATTTAAACATGCTCTTGAGAACTTGTGGCATTTGATGTTTGAGAACTAAAATAAAATAAAGTTTTTACAAAAATCAATATAACTTTGCCACAGTCAGACAGAATTGCTCCATCTACTGGCTCCAGAGGGAATTACACAATTACGCAGAACGAGTCCGGCGATGATTTATGGACTTAAAAACACCAACAGGACATGTGCCTAACAACTAACAACAACAACAACAACAACAAATCAACAACAAAAAAACATACATTCTTACTATGAGCAGTGTCACCTCTCCACAGATCTGACCTGTAACTTGGCCCGGTTACCACACCTGAGATAAGTTAATGCCACGCCTGGAACATTTCTAGCGGTGCAATCATGTGGTCCCTGGACTGTTAAACATGTTTGAACAGAGGGCAGCTGCAGCACAATGGTTCAGGCATTTGTGTGGATGAAAAAAACAAACGACTCACTTTCTCCCATTTGTAAAAACGATCTGCTTTGATGATCATATCCACAAGGGCCACGTGGTTTCCTCTGGACGCCACCTCCACACACGACTTTCCCTGCTGTTCGGGAACACACACAACAACAAACTGTAAAACTGCACGATGATTTAAAGAAAACCAAAGTGTCACGCGGTAAACTACTTAAAATAACATTAGAGCTGGGTTTCGATTCAAATTTCAAGAATCGATTCAATTCCGATTTTTACGTTTCAAAATCGATTTTTTCCGATTTCTCAGATCCCATCCGATTTGATCCGATTTCGATTCGATCCGGGGGTTAATGTTATTAAAAATGAAAAATGTATTTGAACCGTTTCCTTCACTTCATGACTGTGTAGAGAAGCAACATACTAAAACTAGTATTATATCAATATTAAACAGCAAATCTTACAAGTATTGGTAGTTACTGATGGCTGGAAGACTGATGAAAAGGTTAAGGGTCAATCTACCTTCAAGAAAGATAATCCAGGAGTCCTGAATTACCTTTCTTGAAGGTAGATTGAAGTTCACTGAGGGAAATGTAGAAAAGAATTTTAATTTAAAAAAAATAATAATAATAATAATAATTAGAAGAAAAAAAAAATCGATCTTTGGACGTACGAATCGATAATCGGTCATTAATATGCGAATCGATTAAAAATTGGAAAATCGATTATTTCAACCCAGCTCTAAATAAAATAAAATCTTACTTTGTCGGTTAAATTGAGGTTGACTCCAGAAATCAGCATCATTTCAGCCACGTCCTGGAAGCCGTTTTCAGCCGCGATGTGCAAAGGCGTCTGTTGTCTCTGTGAATGGCGTTAGAGATGAACACAATATTTACTCAGGTGAAAGTGAATGTGCCAAATGAAAACGCCACAGTAAAAATCATTAAAGTGTTCATTTTCAGACTTGGAGAACGTCAAATAACACTATTTCATCATGACTGAAAACTGCTCCAAAATAAAGTGAAGGAAACGCAACAGATATAAAAACACACTTAAAGTTTTTACTGGTTTTGACCTTTGATCGTTTGAATTAAGATGCTATTGCTTTGTCTGGAGGTTCCACAGTATGGCATTAAACATATCTACATCTAGCATTTCTTTAGTTACAGGTTTTACTATCACTGGTGTTTTATGGTTCAAAATCAAACACCTGCTTGTCTCCGTGGAGATGGACACTTATAGTTTTTATATTCTATTTAAACTGTTTTACATTCTAGTTCAACTTTTTTAATATTCCAGTTAAACTATTTTAACATTCTATTCAAACCGTTTTAATATTCTATTCAAACCGTTTTTACATTCTATTCAAACCGTTTTTACATTCTATTCAAACCATTTTTACATTCTAGTTCAACTTTTTTAATATTCCAGTTAAACTATTTTAATATTCTATTCAAACCGTTTTAATATTCTATTCAAACTGTTTTAATATTCTAGTTCAACTTCTAGTTACACTATTTTAATATTCTATTTACACTGTTTTGTATTCTTGTTAAACTGCTTTTATATTCTAGTCTATTAACTTATTAACTTATATTTAAGTGTATTTTTTAATACTGTGATACTTTAATTTGCCTTTGTAAAGCTCTGATAGTTTAAATGTGTTTCATATGCTCTTATACAACACACTGTATTCCCCCAATGTGAGAAAAATAAAGTAAAAATATAGCCGCAAGCGGCAATGATCGGCCCTCGCCACGCCGCCGCCACACCGCCGCCACGCCGCAAGAGGAGGGGGCGCTTACGCGCCCCAATTGTCCTTTTATTACGCTAAACATAACTAAACATTTAACCTCCATATAAAATCTGTAGGGGGCGCTGTGGCGCCAAATGAATTTATTTCACTTCAAGTAGGTTTAGGGCAAAGAGTTTAACAACTGATTCTAATTTGACGCAATTCGGACTTTATCTGCGCAAACGGCAGAAATTTTAAATATGGGAGATTTCTGAAATTCTAGCTACCGTGAGAGGTATCAATGTAATTTGGATAACTTTTGATGTCCCACTCCTCAGTAGCATTTTCACCAAATTTCAGCTTTTTAGGGCCAACGCCCTGGGAGGAGTTCGTAAAAGTACGACGTTTGGAAAAACTCCGAAGTCATGTTTAGCCATTTTTGAAGCAATATGGCTGACATTTGGTTGGGCGGACGGCGTTGCCGTAATAATATTTTTTACTTCTCTTGTCACCATCTACCTCTGCGCCAAATTTCATGATTCTAAGATCAGATTTTTTTTGGGTCATTTCCCATCTCTCAATGCATTTTTGGTACATTTGGGGGCGCTGACGCGCCAATTTTTTTTATTTTAGAAAAGGGAAATAGCCAGAATGTAGAGAGGCACGATTTTTAGAGATGTGAACATTTTTGTGACTTTTCGTCAATGTTCACTGGGTGAAAAATAGGGGGGTTGGTCCCGAGAAGAAGAAAGAATAATATTCCGATGCGAAAACAATGTTTCCCATTTTTCAAATATCATAAACTATACATTTTCAGAAAGCGCTCGCGCTTTCCTACCTCATGGTGTGGGTCCCTGGTCACTGACGGGTACTTTCGTTAATTTTGAGTGGGCTCCGCCCACTTTGTGTTTTTGGCCCTCTATACAGTAATAATGTTCAATTTTTGCATTACATGCTACTTAGCGCAAATGAGTGCTTTATATGGGGATGACGACCGCTTCGCGGTCGTCATCTCAATGTAAAGTGCTCGTTTAGTGCGCACTTTTGCACGGGCTTCGCCCGTTTACAACGGTAATGTTCCATTTTCCTACTACTAATTAGTATGCACGGGGCGTGCATGAGTGAAGGAGTGCGTTAGTGAGTGTTTGGAAGTGGGCGAGCGCTTCGCGCTCGATTTCGTGCGCACTACGTGCGCACTTTCGCAGCCGTGCTTCGCACGGCCTTACGAGATTAATAGGCCTCTCGCCAGCTTGTGGCGCTCGGGCCTAAAAATAAAGTTGTATTATCTTCTCTTACAAAGCCAAACTATGGAATATTCTAGGCAAAGAAAAACAAATCATAAACAAAATCACATCTTCATGGACACAAGCAGACGTACCAGAAAAGTTACACAGTGCACCTTTAAGTATAAAGTACAAATACCTAAAATATGATGTACTTTGTGTGTCTAAAGATGTTCAAACTCACATTATCAGTGATGTCCAGGTTGCATCCTGCGTCGATGAGAATTCGAGCCACTTCCGTGTGATTGTTGGACACGGCCAGGTGAAGAGGAGAGTTGCTTTGCTGTTGTAGAGTATCGTTTTAATACATTTTATCTTTGGCTCTGGTTGTGTTTTATCACGAGCCGATGTAAACTCACATTGTCCACGGCATCGATGTTGATCCCGACCTCCACGAGTAAACTGGCCTCTCGGTCGCAGCCGCGTTCAGCCGCAAAGTGCAGCGCGTTTCTGTTTTTCTGCAAACAAAAAGTACAATCAACTTCACATCGACTGGTATTAGTGCAAATATGAATGACAAACGGCCCTGAGCCAGACTCTGTTTAAACACATGCGACTTGTATTTGTGATATATCAAAAAAATGGATCATATTGCAATTTTTGTGACTCTAAAACATTTAACAAAGACAGCGGCCTCATTAAATCAAAATGACGGAAAATAATACGCAATTTACTGCATATTTTCCAAAACAATACATTCTCTATCTATAAGTGTTCAATCAATATATACAAATGTCCTAATTTATACAAAATATGACAAAACAAATGTGACACATACATTTTTTAACAGACCAATCAATTAAAATTTAAATATTCCACCTTTTCAATGGCCAAAATTACACCTACATAAAAGAAGCTGAAACTCATAAATACATTATAATATTTACATGTATATATAATTTACATTGGTGACGGCGTTGATGTCACAGTCCGACTCAATCAGATGTCTCACACACAGAGCGTGGTCTCCATCAGCCGCAAAGTGCAGCGCCGTCAGACCGTCCTGCAACACAACTGCAACTTTAACCTTGAACAACACATATTATGCTGCAGTTTGTATTGCATTTGACCTTCAAACATCTTGAGTCCCTTTACTGTGGCAGCTCATGTTTTAAAACTTAAAATAGTGTGTCTATTGAAAACTACACGGCTTTCTCTGTGAGGCGTTCCCACATCAGGATTGGTGTTAGCACTCCATCTACTGGCAGCAGAAGGAATTAACATGGGGAAATAGACATACGCTAGTTTGGCCCGACCTGCTAACGTCAGCAGACAGTTGTAATGAATGTGATTTGGTAGAAGAATGATGATGAATGATGATTTATGAGCTTCAGAACAAAGACCTTAGGATCTACTTCTGACGTCACAAATCTGCAACTGTTGAGCCAAAGGATTCATGAAAAAGCATGAATGAAGCTAAACGTAACTCCGGGTGTGTGTGTTTTTGATGAGGGAACAATGTTACAAAAATGTTGCATTGTGTGTCCTTTAAAACAAGTTCAAACACATAAAATAAACCAAATGAGTTCAAATAAAACCCTGCGTTCAAACCCACGATGTTCCGGTCGTCCAGGTCCAGGCCCATCTCCACCAGTTTGTGCAGGACGTCGCTGTGGCCGTGTTTCGCCGCTAAATGCATCGCCGTGTTCTCATCCTAAAGTGCAGACAAAACATTAAAGGTGCAGTATGTGACTTTTCTAGCAGAGACCAGTTTCCTGTATCTAACTTGCTTTTATTCAATTGTTTTTCCTTGTAAATGGTGTATTGTTATCGTGAGCGGACTCGCCTCACCACTGATCTGACTTGTGACTTGGCCTGGTGGCGTCATCTTCTAGTCTCCACGGTGAAGTTAAATGCCATTCTGTTCCAGGTAAAGCAATAGCATAGGACTGCACGATATTGGACGATATTGCGATACTGCGTAATCGATATATTATGGAGGTATTTTTACATACATTTTTGGATAAAATCATTTCAGTTGTAAAAAAGCTCAAATGTATCTTAATGTACTAGTTTATGGAGGGAAAAAAAGAGAGATTTATGAAACATTATTAAGAGTTATTAATTTGTTGTTAAATTTTGGTTTTAATCTGATAATTGAGTTTAAAATTATTTCTAAAGTTTGATTCATTAAACCAATTTTTAATAGCTGAATTAATTAAAACATTGTTGAATTGTGTTTTAAAATCACAAATAATTATATATATATATTTTAAAAATTTCTAATTGAATAAAAAATGTACTAAATACAACTGTAAACCACCACAAACCACCGTTTTTACATTTGCAATTTTAAATGCTCTTTTAGTAAATGCTTTATTCTTATTTACATTGTTCTAAAAATCCTTTGTACTTGTGACTCAAAAATAAAAACATAACAGCGACAAAACACGGACAATCCTGACTAATTCAGGCTTTAACATGGTAAAAACACGTCTTTAAATGTTAAAAAACTGTACATTTCTGTCAGACCTTTACGTTACTGCCATATATTTAGTTTGTTGCCAGTGACGACATATCAATACTTTAATGATATATTACTTTTCATAAAAGAGTCATGTTGGATCTACCTTGTCCTTCAGTCCGTGTTTGCAGCCCATCCCGATCAGAAAGTCCACCATTTCAAGTTGGCCCTGTTCGGCCGCGAGATGCAGCGCTGTTTTTCCAGACTAAAGACAAAATAACAAGTATCGATAGTTCACAGTTACAGTTACACTAAAGCCACAGCAGCGGCAACAAACTTTATCATTGATCATTGAAATTCGACACAAAGAAATAGTCACATTTCTTCCTCGACTAAACACTAAGATACTTTCAAAGGTAATCATTTTATTTGTTGTAGAATACCATTGTATGTAGATTGATGTTTGAACATAAAGTGCATCAAGTACAATAAAGTGAAGAATAACAAATCTTAACTAGTGACCAGATGGTTTAGATGCTTTTCCAAACATCAGATATTTACTGTATTTATGACATAACGCTCCAAAATGATGGTCTAAAATGATTGATGGATGTAAAAGACCTTTTCACAAATTCAGATATCAAGAGTTTAATGCTTGTGGTCATTTATGTTGTGGTGCATTTGTTAATGCTTTAATAACTTAGCGCTTTATACAGTTTCAGAAACACATTTTTGATGATTCATATCTCTTGTGGTCATTAGTTACATCTTAAAATTTTACTGTTCATGTTTTCTGAAAAGGTTTGGAGAAAACAGAACGAGAAACATTATGGAAGATCATTTGTTTAATCAGATTTTGATTTTTTTCTGAATATTTAATAAAAATGTCACTGAATTTTGATCTTTTTTTCAGTTTAAAAGCATTTTCAAGCCCTCAAACTCAACAGTGTAAAATTTGCAGCGAAACATTTCACAGAAAAGACACAAATATTCACTTCTTCTTTGGGATTAACTGCTAATGATTTGTTTTGATGAATTCAGTCTGAATGATACACTCTTGAGTTTATAATGTTGCACTGAATATTGAAGAGATTCATTTTTCATTTGAATTTGTTTTAACTGAGAAAAACACATAGACTTTGAGGGCCGCAAAATCTATGCAATGCAATTTGAAATGTTAAACAGAGAATAACACTGGACACTTGAATATACATGAATGAATTAAACAAATTAAATGAAAATAGATGCAAAAAATCTGCGACTGAAATTCAAACAAATTCAATTTCAGAGTCAAACATTTAAAAAAAAAGATCATATTTGCCAGCACGTCAACTCTCAAAATCTGATGAAACAAATGCTCTTCCATAAGAAACATTATAACACAGACCTGTAATGTAAAGATCGGATCAAAGTCCATCCAAACACACTCCACAGTCTAATAGTTGTCGAGCGCACAGACTTTGTACCTTGTCGGCGTGGTCCAGGTTGATCCCCTCCAGATCCTCCATGATGAACTCCAGGATGTGGACGTGACCTCTCTGAGCCGCGCAGTGGAGCATGCACAGTCCGTCCTAAAGACATTTGCAGTGAGAAGATCGTCTCTTTTTCTACAATCTTTCCTTCCGTTTAATCATCTTCGAGCAGGAACCTTACTTTGTTTTCACAGTTCAACTTGGCTCCACACGACACTAAAATCTGCAGGATTTTGAGGTGACCAAACCACGAGGCCAGAAGCAGAGCGCTCATCCCATACTAGAAACATATATTCATGATTATAAAATGCAGATATATATATATATATATATATATATATATATATATATATATATATATATATATATATATATATATATATATATATATTTTGGGCAATGGATGAACAGTAACAACTAGATTAAGTCACTCCAATCACTTTAACCATGTATTACTGAAATCATTGTAATGTAAATTGTAAAAGGAACACAACCCTTGAACCCCAATAGTTGTAGTAAATACATTAGTGGCCATGTTTCGCCCTTTATGGGGCATTTTTACAGGTTTTCTACAGCTGAAGTGTGAATAACATCATGGCTTTGGGTAGTTTTGTCTGCTATTTGCGGCGATATTTATGTCAGTGCGTTTTAGGAAATAGTTTAACTCTGACTAGAACATGACTTCTAACAATACACACCCGAAAAATACTTTTTAAACACCTTAATCTATGTTTATTTCATTTATCAACTTTTAAAAACATTTGAAGACCCTGCGACAAACACTCCATCCATCCATTTTCTGCCGCTTTATCCGGGGCCGGGTCGCGGGGGCAGCAGTCTGAGCAGGGACTCCCAGACTTCCTCCTCCCCAGACACTTCCTCTAACTCCTCCGGGGGGATCCCGAGGCGTTCCCAGGCCAGCCGAGAGACATAGTCTCTCCAGCGTGTCCTGGGTCTTCCCCGGGGCCTCTTCCCGGTGGGACATGCCCGGAACACCTCCCCAGAGAGGCGCCCAGGAGGCTCCGGAACAGATGCCCAAGCCACCTCAGCTGGCTCCTCTCGACATGGAGGAGCAGCGGCTCTACTCCGAGCTCCCCCCGTGTGGCCGAGCTCCTCACCTTATCTCTAAGGGAGCGCCCAGCCACACGGCGGAGGAAACTCATTTCGACCGCTTGTATCCGCGATCTTGTTCTTTCGGTCACTACCCAAAGCTCATGACCATAGGTGAGGGTAGGAACGTAGACCGACCGGTAAATAGAGAGCTTTGCCTTTCGGCTCAGCTCCCTCTTTACCACAACGGTCCGATGCAGTCAATCTCACGCTCCATCCTTCCCTCACTCGTGAACAAGACCCTGAGATACTTGAACTCCTCCACTTGGGGCAAGGACACCCCACCCACCTGGAGAGGGCAAGCCACCTTTTTCCGGTCGAGAACCATGGCCTCGGATTTAGAGGTGCTGATTCTCATCCCAGCCGCTTCACACTCAGCTGCAAACCGTCCCAGTGCATGTTGCAGGTCCGGGTTTGATGGAGCCATCAGGACAACATCGTCTGCAAACAGCAGAGATGAGATCCTGTGGTCCCCAAACCGGACACCCTCCGACCCCTGACTGCGCCTAGAAATTCTGTCCATAAAAACTATGAACAGAACCGGTGACAAAGGGCAGCCCTGGCGGAGCCCAACATGCACTGGGAACAGGTCTGACTTACTGCCGGCAATGCGAACACAGCTCCTGCTCCGGTCATACAGGGACCGGACAGCCCTGAGCAAAGGGCCCCGGACCCCGTACTCCCGGAGCACCCCCCAAAGGACACCCTGAGGGACACGGTCGAAAGCCTTCTCCAGATCCACAAAGCACATGTGGACTGGTTGGGCAAACTCCCATGAACCCTCGAGCACCCGATGGAGGGTATAGAGCTGGTCCAGTGTTCCACGACCAGGACGAAGACCGCTCTGCTCCTCCTGAATCCGAGGTTCGACTATCGGTCGGATTCTCCTCTCCAGCACCTTGGAATAGACCTTACCCGGGAGGCTGAGGAGTGTGATCCCTCTGTAGTTGGAACACACCCTCCGGTCCCCCTTCTTGAACAGAGGGACCACCACCCCGGTCTGCCAGTCCAGAGGCACGGTCCCCGACCGCCACGCGATGTTGCAGAGACGTGTCAACCAAGACAGTCCTACAACATCCAGATACTTTAGGTCCTCAGGGCGGATCTCATCCACCTCCGGAGCCCTGCCACCGAGGAGTTTGCGAACAACCTCAGTGACTTCAGCTTGGGTGATGGATGAGCCAGCCTCCGAGTCCCCGGTCTCTACTTCCTCTTCGGAAGACGTGACTGAGGGATTAAGGAGATCCTCAAAGTATTCCTTCCACCGTCCGACGACATCCCCAGTCGAGGTCAGCAGGCCTCCACCCGCACCGTAAACGGTGTTGGTGAGACACTGCTTCCCCCTCCTGAGGCGCCGGACGGTTTGCCAGAATTTCTTTGGTGCCGATCGATAGTTCTCCTCCATGGCCTCCCCGAACTCCTCCCAGGCGACAAACACTGGCTTTTTGAACGTTGCGTAGTCACAATACAAATTATAGCGTCTTTTTCTTTAAAACATTGATAAAATAATAATAATAATTAATAATATGTGAAAATAAGTTTTTCCTTTTATTCTGACTGACGTGTTTGCACAGTTTGAATAATGTTAATGTCAAGCACAAATGTCTGTTTACTGTACATGAACACCAAAACCTGATCCGATTCATCAAGATCTGATTTCTGGAGTTGTCAGATTATTACGTTACGTCTGATGTGAGTAATCTGATCCGATTGTTCACAACTGTGCGGGTTTTAACGAGGAAAATGATGCAAAACACTGCAAACAAAACGCGACGTGGGAACGAAAATGCAAGAAAAAACATCCCATAGTGTAATGATTCTAGCTCTCTGATTTCTACCGACCACGTTAATGTAGCTGATGATTAAAGAGGTTTAAAATAGCGTGACATACAGAGTCCTGCTCGTCCACGTCAGTGTCGTGTTGAAGGAGGAAGCGCATGGCCTCTTCACATCCAGCTCCAGCCGCCCAGTGCATGGCTTTACGGTCGACCTGACGACAAACGCAGAGCGGGAGAATGACTTAATGACACGGAAACGTCAGTGTCAGAGGCTGGAAGTACAATTATGACATGGTTCAAAGCTTTAGAAGGCGATTTGCCCTTTTAGGTCGTAGAGTTTGTTCACACAGACTCAGCGAACGCACAGACGTAACTAACATGTCACGTCAATTCTGGTAATTAACAAAACGACTACAAAACCGCTCTCACCTTGAGCCATTATGCAAATTGTGTGAAATACAATGTAGACAAAACAATGGATACATTCAATCAGCATAAACAGACCATCAACAGCCACGTCGATTAAACTACTGGACTCTAAATCCACAGTTTCAAATCTATTTTCTTAAGAATTAATTTATACTGTAACTGCTGTTTTTGAATGTGTGTGGTTTATACGTTTAGGTTTATTCTATTCAATTGTACACAGAAATCACAACAAATAGCAACAAATAAATACTCAAACAAGTAACAAATAATTTAGTCCAATATGATGCATTAGTCAGGCTTTTTTTTAAATGCTTTGGACACTTTCACCTTGGTATTTCCTATAATATTAAAATGATACAGGTCTGGAGGAGGTATGTGGGCTTTAAAAACCTGGAGGAGCTTGCAGAAATATACCTGAAAAGACGGCAGCCATTTTGAGACTGACACGTAACATTATGGCTCAAAAAACTCCACCAACTCTAGGTATGTTTTGTTTACGCTGACCATAAAGTGCGCCTTACATTTAAAGCAACATATTAAAACTTATAAAAGACAAGTAGTGTTTGATCAAATATAAACATTAATGGTAGTATTTAAGAGCAATGGACCATTTAGAGTAAAATGTGTTGTAAAATCAATATTGGTAAAAGATTACATTTTGTTAATAAATCAATAAATCATTTCTGACTTAAGTGCTGTTCATACTGATATATACTAATATTCCTTCTGTGTTTTGCTGCTTTCTTTGATTTTATTCTTATTTTTTGGTGTTTTTAGACATCAATAAGTGCTGAACATCCACCTAAACCCTTTTATCATTACAACACACACAAAAACAGTACTAAATATGGCCAGAACGTCTTTATAATTTGAATGTTTGCTCTTGTCTAGTTATAAACTGAATCCACTTCAGTGCTAGACACACACTCTGACTTGTTCCCACGCCTTTCTGAACCGACGCCATTCCCAGCCGCTTCATTCACTGCTGTTGTGGTCGGCCAAACTCTTGTTAAACTACATATTAAGTCATTAAGTCTTCATTTTTCTTACTTTATTCTTGGCCTTGGGGTCCACGCCCTTTTTGACGAGGTCTTCCATCCTCCTGGTGTCGTTCCTTTTGGCAGCATCGTGAAACTCCTTCTCCGAGCACAGCACTGTCAGGAAACGTAAGCACACATGAGCAACGTGGCCTCTTTGAATCGCAGTGTTTAGGTTGAAGCTGGTTTGCAGCGGCTTGAACTGAAGGGAGTCCTGTTTGTTGGATCACGGGGAACATTAAAAACTGCAAAACTGATCATCTCATTTCAGCATAACAAACAGCAGATTAAATTGTTGCTTTTTTGTTCCGCTAAATTTCATCAAACACAAACTTCTCTATTTTAGTTAGTGATGTGACCATTTATTCCCCTCTCTGTTGGTGGGAATCAAAGTGGTAAAAATCTGGACACCTGGGACATGTCTGGAAGAAAACTGGGACAAATCAATGTTTTTGGAAACATTAACATAATTAAACTTATCTGTCGCCATGGAGACAAGCAGGTGATGGCACCAGCGCTCTCAGAGTGTGATAATAACACCTGCTTTATTTACAGAAATCAACCTTTATTTATAGAGCCCTTTACAACACTTAAAGTGACCAAAGTGCTTCACAATAAAATCAAGGCAATACAAAACATAAAACTAAATTAAAAAAACAAACTGTACAAAATAAAGTGTCATTACATTACAGAGTGTTAAAAGCCAGTCTGAATGAATATGTTTTTAGCCTAGATTTAAAATGATGGTAATGGTGGAGTTTGTTCCAGAGTCTGAGACCAGCGACAGAGAAGGCTCGATCCCCCCAGTGCTTAAGTCTGGCTCTGTGAGATACAACAACAGTGTCTACATAGAAACAAACATGGTGTAAAACCAGAGGCAGGACCACTCTGGTGCAGTGGGTGCAGTGGGTGCAGTGGGTGCAGTGGGTGCAAAGGCTCAAGGGTAAACAAGAAAAGAAACGTAAAAAGTATTTACACGGTTATTGCTGAAATGACTGTCTGGTGACAAATCAGAAATGAACTGTCAAATAGATCCTGTAAGTTTAATACCATACTTATACTAATATTAATATTAATATTAATATTAATACTAATACTAATACTAATACTTATTCATCCTCATCCAATTACACTGGACAAGTGTTATAGCAAAAATGCACATTTTATACACCAGTCTATTAGAGGCTTTTAGGACAATAATAAAAAAAAACAATATGAACAATTCTAATCTACATTTCTCTGGGCATTATGAACAACTCAGATTTCAGACACAGTTTCAGACGTACACCACAGATGTCTCAGTCTGCAGCTTTAGGTACGTTCACTCTGGGGCCACTGGAGGAGAAACTGGACTGGACTGTCCTAACTACGTTCTGAACTCTTGAACCCTACAGTCTCCACTGACTGAGGCTGTTAGATCTGAGAACCCGGACTCCAGAGCCTGGAACATAGACCTCGTGGAGAGCCACAGACTGAGGGTCGACACGGTGACGAAATCACAAGAGCGTAAAACAGAGATTTATTGAGAAACCGCACCTTTATTCAGGATTGTAACCAAATCTCTCCCGTGCACAAATATTGATTGTATATCTAATGGTGATAGAAGGGTTTTAAATGTCACACAAAAGACACACTGTGATGGGCCATCTCAATAAAAGAGGTCAAAGTGCCAAGAAAATAAAGGCAGAGATTCACTTCAACCTCTTCTGATAAATACAGAACATTCACATCCATTTACAATAATGTATTTTAGACAATAACTTAGCTCTCCCACAACTGACCGGTATGAATGGAGCCAAGACAAGGATCAGAAGGAACAAACAGTCATTTTATGTTTTTATGGTTTTTCATTGTTGCTGAAGATCATTAGGCCATTACATGTATTAATATGCATTTATATAATTAGGCACAAACTATTGAAATTGGATAGTGTAGCTCATAATGTGAATGGAAGGGTAAAACATGATCTAAAATACAGCACCAGGATACATTAATAACACAATATAATATAATTAAGCTACTGTAAGCAACGTATTTACATTTCTACCGAAAAAAGTGAGTGTGAATTTGTGTTTTATTCGCGTCCAGTGAGAAATGACATGGTTATAACTGCTCTACTCGGGACAATATTGACATAACTGGAGCAGGACACGGATTTCCTGACAGACACGTCCCCGTTTGGTTTTGAACAATGAAGTGTTCTGTTTTTTTTACTCACAAATATCATCTTCCGAGGCGAGATCGTTCTCCATGTTCGCGCGTTTCAGGGTCAGTGCTTCCTCCTCCTCTGCGCCGTCATGTCTCCTCTTCTTCTTCTCCTCCTCCTCCAGTTGATCATTTATCTCAAGGCTAAACGTGCGTGTCCGAGGAGCTCCGTGCGTAAAACAGACGCCGTGCCAAACCGTGCCAAACCCATCGCTGCTGGAGCTGATTCAGTCAAGTTACAATGCGAGCCGGACTGCGTTTTCCGGTTATCGTTTCAAAATAAAACGGACCGTCGACCTTCTGCAGCGGCGAGTGGGAAAGAGCAGCCAATGTGCTCAAGTAAGAATAAAGTCTTTTAAAGGCGGTATGGACGATTTTTCGGCGATTTGAGAGCGCAGGCGGAAGTGCGCATGCGCATTCCCCCGTGCGGACTGATACAACATACACGTGCGTTTGTTTATTAGCGCAACGGATCGCATCGCATCTCTCGTCTCCCGTAGATTTCAGTCCACTTCTGAGTCAGCTAAAACTGTCTTTCTCCGTCTTCATTTTGTCCCGTACACTGAGGGAACTATATTATGATAGATCAATGCGCTTAGACACGCGGAAACGTGGGACGAGCCGCACACGGCTGCAGGTGAGCAATAGGTGCGTTTTATGATTGATACGTGACAGGACTAATCGGCAGTCCACGCCACGAGGAAATAAGACTTAGATTTGTGCCAAAAAAATCGTCCATTCAACCTTTAAATATATTACTCATGTCGAAGTACAAATAATCAGTCCAAAAATAAAGTTAAAAGGTATTCATCCAATTTAGCATACCGGTCCGATTTGGCAAACTAATTTAAATATATATAAAATGTGTTTATTGTGTGTTCTGTGCTCAGTTTAAATATAGTTGTATCAAAATATGACTGAATTCACAGAGTTGGATCTTAGAAAGAGAAACACATGTGATCATTTTATCTTTTCATTATTGTCAAACTTATTGGATGTTTTCACCGACATGGACGATTCACACAGGAATAGAAATCCAGACGATGTTCGTATTTATTACAATACCGGATGTCTAAAGGTAAAACTCATCCCTTTAGACAAAAGACAAAGGAAGAAGAACTTTTACAATGAACTGAGAACACATTTTAGACTCCCAGTGTTTATTTGGGCAATATAAGATTTGTATGAAAGAGTACAAAATGCAGTTAGTTACAAAAACAGTTACACAATATTTTTACATTTAAAGACAGAAAATAAGAGCATTTTGTCTATTTAGAAAAAAAAAAAAATTAATCTGAGGAATTTAGTTTCCCATGTTATTTAGCTATTTACTATATATACAATATCCATTATTTTGTTACTAAACTAATTGTTCCCTCTTTTCCATAGCATTTATTCACATGATTACTCATATTTTAATACAAATCCTGAGCTAAGTTGGTAAACTTGTATCATTAATTACAAGAAGCAAGTTAAAATGTGCAGTAAATGCAAAATCCATAAAAACATGACATAATATTGTGGTATTATTTGTTTTGGTTAGTATATTATCAGTATTTGACAGATTTGAACAGTAGCGCTGTCATGTTGCTGCTAAATGGACGCACAATATAAAAAGCTACATTAAGGCCAAGCCCACATATTAGTTGACATAAAAAACGGGCCATTCAATATTGTAAAAAAATGTGTCACGACATTTCCAGTCATAGAAATGTACATTTGCTCAATTCCCTCTGATACCTTGACGTAGGAACTCAACCCAAAATCAAATTCAAATGAGTGATATGGCTAAAACTAGTATTGAAACTATGTATCGACACTAAAATAATCAGTTTAACAGGAGAAAATGTTACTTTTCCTGAAAAGTCTTGAGCTTAATCATAACTAGTATGATATTGCATAATAACATAAGGAAAGTAATATTATTTTGTGTTGAAAATGGCAGTTTATTGTCTAAAAAAAATCTAAATCGAGTTTGAAATGTTAGTATCGTGCCAACACTAATAACACGCGCAGGTTCCTTGACATCCAGAGGGAAAATAACAGCATCTTCATTTACAATGGCAACCAACGTAGGGAAGAACATACAGTATTGCGGATTTTAGCTCGTACCGTTGCTAAAAGCTGCATCAAAGTCTGTTTACATTCTCACCAGCTTTTCCTATGACACACATCCTTCTTCGCCAGTTTGAGTTTCTTGACCTCTCTGAGCACGTTATCCGCCTTCTTCAACTTCTCCAGCGCTTCGGTGAGTAGATTTTCCGGGTTTTTATCTCCTTTTGTGCAAATCTGCACACGGGACGCCCTGCTCAGAAGCTCGCTCGTATCCTCCATCTGCATCGCAACCTCAGACTCCAACTTTTCCACGTCTCCTTTACTACGTTTGAAGCTTTTCCCTTCGCCGCCGTTATCGCAGGAATCGAGTAAAAGATTCCCACTCGAAAGCGATCGCATTTTCGCCTCAGGTTTGAGCGGGGTCGGCGGTTTCGAAATCCAAGAAGTATGGCCCTTAGTCGAGCAAATTTGTGGTTTCAAACTTATCTTAACACTTGCTTTACCATGCTTGCTTTTCAATTCATCTAAACCGCTGTTGCTATCCTCTGTCGGCAACGCATCTTCACTCGCAGAATCGTCGCTATTGTCGTCCGAATGCTGGCCGCTATCCACAGATTTCTCCTCCGCTTTCTTCTCCTTGTCCTCTCTTTGAATATGGCCGAGCAACGGACTTAACTGAACACTTTCTGAATCGTTTTGGGACAGTACCATCGCTGGAATATCCGCTTTTGAATCCTCTACTTCGACGATTGAGTTTGGGACGTCCGATGTACGCAGGTCTTCTTGTTTCGTTGACAGTTTCGGGCTGCCGTCGAGCGTCGTCGGACTGCCTTGGGATTCTTTCGCGATATCGTCTTCCTCATCTGCGTTGTCGTTCTCCTCTTTCTCCGCTGGCTGGTGCGTTTCAGCGGACGCGGTCGGTTTCGTGGTTTTGCTCGGAGGAGTGGGAGGGTGCGCGGGTGTTTTGGATGGCGATGGCTCTTGTGGCGTGATGATGGATAAAAGCGGTTTGTTCGGGGGCATCGGAGGGGTCTTCTTCTTGGAATCGGGACTTGTTTCTGGGGTTCTCATCTCACTCGGCTCCTCGTCTTTAGATGGAGGCATTGGTGGCTTCACAGTCTGAAAAGCAAAACAAACATTTAAATCAGTTGGATATAGAAAGTGTCAAGACTACAAAGATCAGACCTTTCGAATGATTGGATTCTAGCTGACGTTTAGTGTTTACCTTAAATATCTTCTTTACACTTTATCAATATTTTGTAGGGTTTATTACGGATACAAAAAACTATTTCCCTGTTCCGTTGTGCTCTGCTAGAGATCCACATTTAAAACCTCAACATCTCAGAATAACCCAAAAACGCAGACAGAACCCTACACACGCCGAAATAAAACCACTGGTCTTGACTTCTCTTGATTGAAATTGAGAGTCTATTATGTGTAAAAAAACAACCGTTGTGCACTGTCTGGTCTGGTGCGTCGCTGTAACACTTTGAGATCGGAGAACGTTGTGAGATGGATGCTGAAAAGGCTGTTCTAAAGCTGGTTCTGTGCCCCAAAACTCAAGAACGTGATGTGCCAAAGGGTTTGTGAGAGATCGAACGCGTTGGGTAGATTCAAATACCTACTTCCTCCTTCACCGTTTGAAAATCAAGTACCCCAGTTTCAATTTGTTCAAGTTGAATACAGTAGTTTTTCATTGGTTGATGGCTCGCATTCAATTCAAAGTGACGCGATGTCTTTGGAGAACTGTATTGCTTTCTTTTAACGATGCAATCTGTAGAATAACTTTGAGCTTTACAGATTAGTTTTCATGACACTGACCTTCTTCTCGGGCTCCTGCTCTTCTGTTTCCTCCTTGATGGTTGTGGCCTGTTTTGTGGGAGGCATTGGAGGTTTAAGGACCTTAGTCTGGTGAAGATCCTGGTTATCTGCCTCTTTAATGGTGGATAGCGGTCTGTCCTCGGTCGTTTCGCTCGAGGATGGTGAAGGGGTTGTTTCTTTAAGGCTCTCAGCGCCATCCACAGCAGAAGAAGAGTGTGTCCCATTGGACATCATGGCGTTTTCAAGATCCAGATCCAAACGTAGGACGCCGTCAGAAGAAATGTCGGCAACCTGAGGAACAAGAATCAAGAAACTTAGTCATTAGTCTCATAGCGTCATTAGTCTCATGGTGTCATTAGTCTCATAGCATCATTAGTCTTATAGCATCATTAGTCTCATAGCGTCATTAGTCTCATAGCGTCATTAGTCTCGTAGCGTCATTAGTCTCGTAGCTTCATTAGTCTCGTAGCTTCATTAGTCTTGGAGCGTCATTAGTCTCATAGCGTCATTAGTCTCATAGCGTCATTAGTCTCATAGCATCATTAGTCTCATAGTATCATTAGTCTCATAGCTTCAATAGTCTCATAGCTTCATTAGTCTCATAGCTTCATAGCATCATTAGTCTCATAGCATCATTAGTCTCATAGCGTCATTAGTCTCATAGCATCATTAGTCTCATAGCGTCATTAGTCTCATAGCATCATTAGTCTCATAGCGTCATTAGTCTCATAGCATCATTAGTCTCATAGCGTCATTAGTCTCATAGCATCATTAGTCTCATAACATCATTAGTCTCATTAGTCTCATAGCGTCATTAGTCTCATAGCATCATTAGTCTCATAGCATCATTAGTCTCATAGCATCATTAGTCTCATAGCATCATTAGTCTCATAGCGTCATTAGTCTCATAGCATCATTAGTCTCATAACATCATTAGTCTCATTAGTCTCATAGCGTCATTAGTCTCATAGCGTCATTAGTCTCATAGCGTCATTAGTCTCATAGCGTCATTAGTCTCATAGCATCATTAGTCTCATAGTATCATTAGTCTCATAGCTTCAATAGTCTCATAGCTTCATTAGTCTCATAGCTTCATAGCATCATTAGTCTCATAGCATCATTAGTCTCATAGCATCATTAGTCTCATAGCATCATTAGTCTCATAGCATCATTAGTCTCATAGCGTCATTAGTCTCATAGCATCATTAGTCTCATAACATCATTAGTCTCATTAGTCTCATAGCGTCATTAGTCTCATAGCGTCATTAGTCTCATAGCGTCATTAGTCTCATAGCGTCATTAGTCTCATAGCATCATTAGTCTCATAGTATCATTAGTCTCATAGCTTCAATAGTCTCATAGCTTCATTAGTCTCATAGCTTCATAGCATCATTAGTCTCATAGCATCATTAGTCTCATAGCGTCATTAGTCTCATAGCATCATTAGTCTCATAGCGTCATTAGTCTCATAGCATCATTAGTCTCATAACATCATTAGTCTCATTAGTCTCATAGCGTCATTAGTCTCATAGCATCATTAGTCTCATAGCGTCATTAGTCTCATAGCGTCATTAGTCTCATAGCGTCATTAGTCTCATAGCATCATTAGTCCCATTAGTCTCATAGCTTCATAGCATCATTAGTCTCATAGCATCATTAGTCTCATAGCATCATTACTCTCATAGCATCATTAGTCTCATTAGTCTCATAGCTTCATAGCATCATTAGTCTCATAGTGTCATTAGTCTCATAGCATCATTAGTCTCATTAGTCTCATAGCATCATTAGTCTCATAGCATTAGTCTCATAGCATTATTAGTCTCATAGCATCATTAGTCTCATTAGTCTCATAGCTTCATAGCATCATTAGTCTCATAGCATCATTAGTCTCATAGCACCATTAGTCTCATAGCATCATTAGTCTCATTAGTCTCATAGCTTCATAGCATCATTAGTCTCATAGCGTCATTAGTCTCATAGCGTCGTTAGTCTCATAGCGTCATTAGTCTCATAGCGTCATTAGTCTCATAGCGTCATTAGTCTCATAGCGTCATTAGTCTCATAGCGTCGTTAGTCTCATAGCGTCATTAGTCTCATAGCGTCATTAGTCTCATAGCATTATTAGTCTCATAGCATCATTAGTCTCATTAGTCTCATAGCGTCATTAGTCTCATAGCGTCATTAGTCTCATAGCGTCATTACTCTCATAGCTTCATAGCATCATTAGTCTCATAGCATCATTAGTCTCATAGCGTCATTAGTCTCATAGCGTCGTTAGTCTCATAGCGTCATTAGTCTCATAGCGTCATTAGTCTCATAGCGTCATTAGTCTCATAGCGTCATTACTCTCATAGCTTCATAGCGTCATTAGTCTCATAGCATCATTAGTCTCATAGCATCATTAGTCTCATAGCGTCATTAGTTAGTCTCATAGCATCATTAGTCTCATTAGTCTCATAGCTTCATAGCATCATTAGTCTCATAGCATCATTAGTCTCATAGCTTCATAGCATCATTAGTCTCATAGCATCATTAGTCTCATAGCATCATTAGTCTCATAGCGTCATTAGTCTCATAGCGTCATTAGTCTCATAGCGTCATTAGTCTCATAGCATCATTAGTCTCATAGCATCTTGCTTTTATTGGTTCCGTTTTTAGTTAAAAAAAAGGGTGAAACAAAGTCATAATTCAAATAATAGACTGAATTCATGTTTAGAGCAAAGAAGGTTGCAATCTGAAGATAAAAACTGATATTTGACTGAGAAAGAGTGTTTTTTTTCAGGGGCAGCAATGACATTCAGTGGCGTTTATGTTTTTTGGTCTGTAAAAGTCTTTCTGATTGGCCGAGGTTGGAGCCAATGACACTTACAGATGCAGCAGGACCTGAAGCAGTGATGGGCAAATACTAACAGAGGTGTCAAAAAGCATCAATACTCCGCATATGACACTTTCTAAACCTTTCCATTAACATTAAACCGGATTGAGAATCCTTGAGTGATTGTGAATCCTGCTTAGTTACAGCAGTTTTATTTGTATGAAACACAAACCTCTTTCATGTGAATGCGAGTCGGGGGACGACGGCCTCGGTTCCCTTTGGGCCGGGAGCGAGTCACGTGCTCCAAGTTACTGCTCTCGTCCACCTTCACCTGCACATGTGCAAAAAGACAGCTTAGTTATGCAAACTCCATTTACAAATGAACAGCTTATGCTTTGTGTTATGGGCCCTTTCACAAAATCGAGTGGGCCGGTTCCAGTTGCCTTAAAAGTGCAGAGCTCCACTTCCTGCTCCATTCATTTCTTATTGCAGAGCTTCATAATCTTTTTCTGGCGCGCCCCCCTTGGGAGATGAAAAACGTATCCACACCCCCACAGCCTCCAGGAATCGGAGCTTCACCGCAATTAATTGATCATTTCTTGAACCGCCCCAACATGACCTAACAACCATTTGTACCTAGACTTAGCAACCATCTGTACCTAGCAACCAATTGTGCTGCAAATGATTATTTAACAAATACAAATATATGAAAATATGAATGTAAATACTTTACTTACTTGTTGTTTACTTTACCATTATTATTAGTATTATTTGTCTTATGACAGCTATTTTTATTATTATTATTTTATTGTATCTTTATTTTTATTTTCTTCCCTCCATTTAAGATATGAGAGGACCTGTTTACAGGAGTTTTGTTAATAAGAGTGTTAATAAGAGTTTTCGTTTTTGTTTATAAGAGTTCTTCTATTAAGAGTGTGTTTTTTAAACTTCCTATAATCTGTCCTTTCCTTTTGTTTCTACTGCGTTGTAACATCAAAATTCCCCCATGTGTGGGCATTAAAGGCATAATCTTATCTTATCTTAAATGTGTTTCTCGTGTGTAAATCGTGCCGAAAACTTCTTCCCAGTTTGATCTGGCTGCTTTTGTCATTTTCAACGTATTTTTCAACTTTTCTCCACAAACTGCTTCTTGTTCGGTGTAAAACTTGTAATCACTTAAATATATCCATCCATCCATCCATCTTCTGCCGCTTTATCCGGGGCCGGGTCGCGGGGGCAGCAGTCAGAGCAGGGACTCCCAGACTTCCTTCTCCCCAGACACTTCCTCTAACTCCTCCGGGGGGATCCCGAGGCGTTCCCAGGCCAGTCGAGAGACATAGTCTCTCCAGCGTGTCCTGGGTCTTCCCCGGGGCCTCTTCCCGGTGGGACATGCCTGAAACACCTCCCGAGGGAGGCGCCCAGGAGGCATCCGGAACAGATGCCCGAGCCACCTCAGCTGGCTCCTCTCGACGTGGAGGAGCAGCGGCTCTATTCCGAGCTCCCCCCGTGTGGCCGAGCTCCTCACCCTATCTCTAAGGGAGCGCCCAGCCACACGGCGGAGGAAACTCATTTCGACCGCTTGTATCCGCGATCTTGTTCTTTCGGTCACTACCCAAAGCTCATGACCATAGGTGAGGGTAGGAACGTAGACCGACCGGTAAATAGAGAGCTTTGCCTTTCGGCTCAGCTCCCTCTTCACCACAACGGTCCGATGCAGCGACTGCATCACTGCAGCCGCAGCACCGATCCGCCTGTCGATCTCACGCTCCATCCTTCCCTCACTCGTGAACAAGACCCCGAGATACTTGAACTCCTCCACTTAGGGCAAGGACTCCCCACCCACCTGGAGAGGGCAAGCCACCTTTTTCCGGTCGAGAACCATGGCCTCGGATTTAGAGGTGCTGATTCTCATCCCAGCCGCTTCACACTCAGCTGCAAACCGTCCCAGTGCATGTTGCAGGTCCGGGTTTGATGGAGCCATCAGGACAACATCGTCTGCAAACAGCAGAGATGAGATCCTGTGGTCCCCAAACCGGACACCCTCCGACCCCCGACTGCGCCTAGAAATTCTGTCCATAAAAATTATGAACAGAACCGGTGACAAAGGGCAGCCCTGGCGGAGTCCAACATGCACTGGGAACAGGTCTGACTTACTGCCGGCAATGCGAACACAGCTCCTGCTCCGGTCATACAGGGACCGGACAGCCCTGAGCAAAGGGCCCCGGACCCCGTACTCCCGGAGCACCCCCCAAAGGACACCCCGAGGGACACGGTCGAAAGCCTTCTCCAGATCCACAAAGCACATGTGGACCGGTTGGGCAAACTCCCATGAACCCTCGAGCACCCGATGGAGGGTATAGAGCTGGTCCAGTGTTCCACGACCGGGACGAAAACCACTCTGCTCCTCCTGAATCCAAGGTTCGACTATCGGTCGGATTCTCCTCTCCAGTACCTTGGAATAGACCTTACCTGGGAGGCTGAGGAGTGTGATCCCTCTGTAGTTGGAACACACCCTCCGGTCCCCCTTCTTGAACAGAGGGACCACCACCCCGGTCTGCCAGTCCAGAGGCACGGTCCCCGAACGCCACGCGATGTTGCAGAGACGTGTCAACCAAGACAGTCCTACAACATCCAGATACTTTAGGTACTCAGGGCGGATCTCATCCACCCCCGGAGCCCTGCCACCGAGGAGTTTGCGAACAACCTCAGTGACTTCAGCTTGGGTGATGGATGAGCCAGCCTCCGAGTCCCCGGTCTCTACTTCCTCTTCGGAAGACGTGACTGAGGGATTAAGGAGATCCTCAAAGTATTCCTTCCACCGTCCGACGACATCCCCAGTCGAGGTCAGCAGGCCTCCACCCGCACCGTAAACGGTGTTGGTGAGACACTGCTTCCCCCTCCTGAGGCGCCGGACGGTTTGCCAGAATTTCTTTGGTGCCGACCGATAGTCCTCCTCCATGGCCTCCCCGAACTCCTCCCAGGCCCGGGTTTTTGCCTCTGCGACAGCACGAGCCGCGGCTCGCTTGGCCTGCCGATACCCGTCGATGACCTCCGGAGACCTACAAGCCAGAGTGGCCTGATAGGCCTCCTTCTTCAGTCTGACGGCATCCCTTACTTCCGGTGTCCACCACCGGGTTCGGGGGTTGCCGCCACGACAGGCACCGGAGACCTTGCGACCACAGCTCCGAGCAGCCGCATCAACAATGGAGGCGGAGAACATGGTCCACTCGGACTCAATGTCCCCAGCCTCCCCCGGGACATGGGAGAAGCTCTCCCGGAGGTACGAGTTGAATACCCTACTGACAGAGGGCTTCACTAGACGTTCCCAACAGACCCTCACAATGCGCTTGGGTCTGCCAAGTCTGTCCGGCTTCCTCCTCCGCCAGCGGATCCAACTCACCACCAGGTGGTGATCGGTTGACAACTCTGCCCCTCTCTTCACCCGAGTGTCCAAGACACGCGGCCGGAGGTCTGATGACACGACAACAAAGTCGATCATTGACCTCCGGCCTAGGGTGTCCTGGTGCCATGTGCACTGATGGACACCCTTGTGCTTGAACATGGTGTTCGTTATGGACAATCCGTGGCTAGCACAGAAGTCCAATAACTGAACACCACTCGGGTTCAGATCGGGGAAGCCGTTCTTCCCGATCACCCCTCTCCAGGTGTCACTGTCATTGCCCACGTGGGCGTTGAAGTCCCCCAGTAGAACAACGGAGTCCCTGGTCGGTGCACTGTCCAGTACCCCTCCCAAGGACTCCAAGAAGGCCGGGTACTCTGCACTGCTGTTCGGCCCGTAGGCCGCCACAACAGTGAGAGACCTGTCCCCCACCCGAAGGCGGAGGGACGCGACCCTCTCGTTCACCGGGGTAAACTCCAACACGTGGCGGCTGAGCTGAGGGGCTATAAGCAAGCCCACACCAGCCCGCCGCCTCTACCCGCGGGCAACACCAGAGAAGTGGAGCGTCCAACCCCTCTCGAGGAGATGGGTTCCAGAGCCCAAACTGTGCGTGGAGGTGAGGCCGACTATATCTAGTCGGTATCGCTCAACCTCCCGCACAAGCTCAGGCTCTTTCCCCCCCAGCGAGGTGACATTCCATGTCCCCAGAGTTAGTCTCTGTGTCTGGAGATCTGGTCGCCGAGGCCCCTGCCGTCGACTGCCGCCCAGATCTCTCTGCACCGGCCCCTTATGGATCCTCCTGCGGGTGGTGGGCCCACGGGAGGGCGGCCCCACGTCGCTCTTTCGGGCTGTGCCCGGCCGGGCCCCGTGGGGTAAGACCCGGCCACCAGGCGCTCGCCATGGAGCACCCATCCCAGGCCTGGCTCCAGGATGGGGGCCCCGGTGACGCCGATCCGGGCGACGTAAACTGCCTTGTTCGTGTTGTCATCATAGGGGGCTTCTGAACCGATCTTTGTCTGACCCGTCACCTAGGACCTGTTTGCCTTGGGAGACCCTACCAGGGGCATGAAGCCCCCGACAACATAGCTCCCGGGATCATTCGGGCACTCAAACCCCTCCACCACGTTAAGGTGTCGGATAAATATATCACTATTTACAAAAAGGTATTATAAAGTCAAAATGAAATATTACTAATCATAAAGTGTTTCAAGAATTACAAATGAACAATAGAGTTTTAAGAGTAATTTTAAAAGTATTGATTTGGCTGTATATTGTGCACAGCTCCACAACGATGAAGCTGAACCAATAATGAACGTTTTGTACATCATTATAATCTTACCTCATCAAATATTTTGTTCTTGGCTCGGTTTATGGCGTCGCTCAGAGCTTTGATCCAGGCTTCTTTCTCCTCCGCCGTCTTGGCCTGAAACTTCATATCGTGGACCTACAGCATAAGACATGGAAAATGAGATAAAAACAACTAACATAAGTAAACATTGCATTTTGTAAAGCTGTAAACTGCGGCTGGCATTACTATTGTCAGAAAATTTGGCACCTTCATTATTGGTTTTAGAATTAGAAAGAGCAGGTGAGAAAAATGTCAGTCCAAAGATTATAGAATAAAAAGAGTTGTGTATGTCATCATACACAAGAAAATAAGATGAAGGTATAAAATCCTATAAAAGGATTTACGAGCAGCTGGAGACTATTTTCCACAAAATGTAATGAAACGTTAAGTCTCCACTTTTGAGCGTCAACTCTTGGAGAGCATGTTTACAAAGCACAAGTACAAAATAAAATAAATAAATAAACTGTATTGAGCTAAAACCAGGACTAATACCAAACCAAGACTAAACTAGGACTTTAGAAGGATAAAACAGGAAGAAAAAAAGACAAAACTGGGCAGTCTGATGGTCCAAAGTGTAAATGTGTAGAAAAATAGGGCGGAGACATTTCTGGAATTTTAAAAGTTGGGAAATTTCCCTGAGAATTATTGATGACAATAAACAGAAATGGACATTACTGGAGGTTTTCTCATAACAATGAGTGTGTTCACACTAGGGATGTCACGGTATCAAATGTTTAGCGTTACGATTATTGTCAGAAAAAACATCACGATTTAATGATATTCACGATTATTGGGACTGTGACTAAACAACAGTGAAATCTTTAATCTAACATGTTACTGTTCAAAAATGTACTTTCTAAAAGACAAAATAAAGTTAAATGTGGCAAAAACATCCTGATAAAATAACCTTAACATAAAACAACATAACATTAACCAGGATTATTGACATATTTTTATCCAAAATATCCAGAAAGGGAACTTTGTAGCTCCAACCACGGCCACAAAATCTTTATATCTACAGGCCTGTGACGCGCTGCAGTGGTGTTGTCTAAAATACTGCCTGTAGCTTTAATGAAAGTGTGTTGTTTAGTTCCGGACGCGGGCGAAAAGACGGTTTCCAGGGCAACTGCGGGACCCGCCAAAAAGCACGGTTTCACTGCACTGGCTTTAGAAAGGTGTGTGTGTGTGTGTGTCTGTGTGTGTGTGCTTGTGTGTGTCTGTGTGTCTGTGTGTGTGTGTGTGTGTCTGTGTGTGTCTGTGTGCGTGTCTCTGTGTGTGTGTGTGCATGTCTGTGTGTGTGTGCGTGTGTCTGTGTGCGTGTGTGTGTCTGTGTGTGTGTGTCTGTGTGTGTGTGAATGTGTGTGTGCGTGTGTCTGTGTCTGTGTGTGTGTGCGTGTGTCTGTGAGTGTGTGTGTGTGTGTGTATGTGTGTGTGTGTGTGCGTGTGTCTGTGTGTGTGTGTGTGTGCGTGTCTGGTATGTGTGTCTGCGAGTGTGTGTATGTGTGTGTGTGTGTATGTGTCTGTGTGTGTATACGTGTGTCTGTGAGTGTGTGTATGTGTCTGTGTGTGTGTTTGTGTGTATGTGTGTGTGTGTCTGTGTGTGTGTGCGTGTGTGTGTCTGTGTTTGTTTGTGTGTGTGTGTGTGTGTGTGTGCGCGCGTGTGCGTGTGTGTGTGTGTGTGTGTGTGTCTGTCTGTGTGTGTGTGTGTGTGTATAAGATTAAGATATCCCTTTATTGTCCGACATGGGGAAATTTCATTGTTGCAACTCAGGTAGATACAGAGGCAGATACAGAAGAAAAGAACAGATCACTTATAGGAAGTCTAAAAAACACTCTCAGTTGAAGAACTCCTATAAACAAAAATCTCCCATTTCCCAACAAGGGATGGAGGGGAAAAATAATAAAGATGAAAATAAATAAATAAATAAATACATGTATGTGTGTGTGTGTGTGTGTGTGCGTGTGTGTGTGTCTCTGAGGTGTGTGTGTGTGTGTGTCTCTGAGGTGTGTGTGTGTGTGTGTCTCTGAGGTGTGTGTGTGTGTGTCTCTGAGGTGTGTGTGTGTGTGTGTCTCTGAGGTGTGTGTGTGTGTGTGTCTCTGAGGTGTGTGTGTGTGTGTGTGTCTCTGAGGTGTGTGTGTGTGCGTGTGTGTGTGTCTCTGAGGTGTGTGTGTGTGTGTCTCTGAGGTGTGTGTGTGTGTGTCTCTGACGTGTGTGTGTGTGTGTGTGTCTCTGAGGTGTGTGTGTGTGTGTGTCTCTGACGTGTGTGTGTGTGTCTCTGACGTGTGTGTCTCTGAGGTGTGTGTGTGCGCGTCTCTGAGGTATGTGTGTGTGTGTGTGTCTCTGACGTGTGTGTGTCTCTGAGGTGTGTGTGTGCGCGTCTCTGAGGTATGTGTGTGTGTGTGTGTGTCTCTGAGGTGTGTGTGTGTGTCTCTGAGGTGTGTGTCTCTGAGGTGTGTGTGTGGTGTGTGTGTGTGTGTGTGTGTGTGCGCGCATGTGTGTGCGTGTGTGTGTGTGTGGGCGTGTGTGTATGTGTGTGCGTGTGTGCATGTGTGTGCGTGCGCGCGTGAGTGTGAGCGTGCGTGTGCATGTGTGTGCGTGCGCGTGTGTGTGTATGTGTGTGAGGGCGTGTGTGTATGTGTGCATGTGTGCGTGTGCATGTGTGTGCGCACGTGTGTGCGTGCGCGTGTGTGTGTGCGTGTGTGTGTGTGTGAACTGTGGAGACTTACACAAAAGAAATGAGCAATATTTAAACAAATATCTTTATAGAAAACATGGTCTAGTGCTGTAGTCGACTAATTTCTATTCAATATGGACCCAAAAAGAATCACAATAACTTTTGCGTGCAGAAAGTTTAATTTCATAAAGAAAAAAATATTGGGGCAGTAATGTATTAGAATAAAAGAAAATTAAGGACCTTTGTTTTGTGTCAACAATCGTTATATCGCAATGTTTCTTCTTACAATAATCGTAACACAAAAAAAATTATATTGTGACATTCCTAGTTTCAACTAGTGTATTGACAAGACCATGAGAATACAAAATATCACGCAAATACAAATATACGGAAAACTATGAGTGAACTATGTATTTAAAGTTAAAAAGGCAGATTAAACTCACTCATTTGCAAATCTCAATATATCGCTCTGGGGATGTCATGTCACATTTTTGTGTTACGGTTATTGTGAGGAGGAAAAAACATCACGACTTATTCACGATTTTTCACGATTGCGGAATTTGTGACCGGCTTGATGAATGAGAAAATAAAGTAAATGTGACAAATACAGACAGATTAACTTGACTTGCTTATAAAATTGTAATTAGGCCCGAGCGCCACAAGCTGGCGAGAGGCCTATTAGTCCCGTAAGGCCGTGTGAAGCACGGCTGCGAAAGTGCGCACGTGCGCGAAGCGCTCGCCCACTTCCAAACACTCACTAACGCACTCCTCCACTCACGCACGCCCCGTGCAGACTAATTAGTAGTAGGAAAATGGAACATTACCGTTGTAAACGGGCGAAGCCCGTGCAAAAGTGCGCACTAAACGAGCACTTTACATTGGGATGACGGCCGCGAATTTGCGCTAAGTAGCTCACGAATACGTTCCCCATCTCTTGCATGTTCCGTGCATATAAGCATGTAATGCAAAAATGGAACATTATTACTGTATAGAGGGCCAAAAACACAAAGTGGGCGGAGCCCACTCAAAATTAACGAAAGTATCCGTCAGTGACCAGGGACCCACACCATGAGGTAGGAAAGTGCGAGCGCTTTCCGAAAATGTATAGTTTATGATATTTGAAAAATGGGAAACATTGTTTTCGCATCGGAATATTATTCTTTCTTTCTTTCTTTCTTCTCGGGACCAACCCCCCTATTTTTCACCCAGTGAACATTGACGAAAAGTCACAAAAATTTGCACACCTCTAAAAATCGTGCCTCTCTACATTCTGGCTATTTCCCTTTTCTAAAATAAAAAAAAATGGCGCGTCAGCGCCCCCAAATGTACCAAAAATTCATTGAGAGATAGGAAATGACCCCAAAAAAATCTGATCGTAGAATCATGAAATTTGGCGCAGAGGTAGATGGTGACAAGAGAAGTAAAAAATATTATTACGGCAACGCCGTCCGCCCAACCAAATGTCGGCCATATTGCTTCAAAAATGGCAAAGCATGACTCGGGAGTTTTTCCAAACGTCGTACTTTTACGAACTCCTCCCAGGGCGTTGGCTCTAAAAAGCTGAAATTTGGTGAAAATGCTACTGAGAAGTGGGACATCAAAAGTTATTCAAATTACATTGATACCTGTCACGGTCTCTGAGCGGCGAAGCCGCAAACTGTAGCTAGAATTTCAGAAATCTCCCAAATTTAACATTTCTGCCGTTTGCGCAGATAAAGTCCGAATTGCGTCAAATTAGAATCAGTTGTTAAACTCTTTGCCCTAAACCTACTTGAAGTGAAATAAATTAATTTGACGCCACAGCGCCCCCTACAGATTTTATATGGAGGTTAAATGTTTAGTTTTGCGAAATTATATGAAATTTGACACACAACTCAATTTTAGCATCCCCATCAAAAAAGTCAATGAGACCCATGTCATAATTGTTATGGCTTTGCCGTAGCGATGACCAAAACCTCCCATGTTATTCCAATGGGGAAATTGCCAGAACATGTTTACACTTTATACTTTCACAAACTCCTCCCAGGGCGTTAGCCCTATTAACCTGAAATTTGGTGAGACTCATCTTCAGGGGTGGACCATCAAAAGTTATCCACATTTTTATTCAAAGAGTCACGGTGTGTGTTGCTTTTTGATGGTAAAACAAAGGGGAGAAGATGTGACAGCGTCACAGATTCAGCAGTAGGCGTAATAAAAGGACAATTGGGGCGCGTTAGCGCCCCCTCCTCTGGCGGCGTGGCGAGGGCCGATCATTGCCGCTTGCGGCTATATTTATTATTATTTTTGGTTCTTACGATTATATTGTGATGGAAATAATCATGATTATCTATTCATGTTCATCTATTCACACTTCTGTCGTTGTGAACATAAATTCTTTAAAATCTCAAAAATACACTGTCAAAATGAATTAACTAATAAAAAAAAATTTCGACCAAGACGCCATCGACCAATTAATCGACTAAACGACTAAAGGCAACAACATTAGTTTGGGTTAGCTTACCATAGAAACAGAAAGTTTAAAAAAATATCACTAAATATCTCTATATCTGAAGTAAAATATGTTCAGATTAAGTTTTGAATTTTACAAGAAATTGTCACTGTGCTCATTGAGAGAGCAACAAGACATTTAAACTTTACAAATTGCCATTCGATTAGGGATGTCAAGCTTATTAGGTTAATCGATAATCGTGATGTGTAGACTAAACCGTAAAGACTAAAAGTTATAAGCTTTATTACATTTTTTTGAACTACTGTAAATTTTATATTTTTTAGTTAGATTAAAATAAACGTGATCAGTTCAGATGCAAAATTAAAGGCGCAATGGACGATTTTTCGGCGATTTGAGAACGCAGGCGAAAGTGCGCATGCCACTCCCCCGTGCACATGCCACTCCCCCGTGCGGACTGATACAACACACACGTGCGTTTGTTTATTAGCGTGACGGATCGCATCGCATCTCTCGTCTCCCGTAGATTTCCGTCTTCTTCTGAGTCAGCTCGAACTGTCTTTCTCCGTCTTCATTTTGTCCCGTACACTGAGGGAACTATATTATGATAGATCCATACGCTTAGACACGCGGCTGCAGGTGAGCGATAGGTGCGTTTTATGACTGATACGTGGCAGGACTAATCGGCAGTCCACGCCACGAGGAAATAAGACTCAGATTTGGGCCAAAAAAATCGTCCATTCAACCTTTAAGTCCTTTCTGCTCAGCCTTTGCTCAAAAAAGTAAACCTAAATGTAAAGTGCTTTTTTATCTTGCTGTTTATGTCAAATGAATTCATTCAGAAAGTTTGATTTCACATATTGAGGAATGGTAATGTGTGTGGAAAGAAAATGTAGGACTTTGGTCATGATGTTAATAATCGCAAATAATCTTTAAATTGTTTTTTTGTCACAATAATCGTCACACTAAAATTTGAACTTTTGACATGTTGTACACTTCCAAACAATGCAAATAACAGTACACACAAATATACATACAGATAAATAATAATAGTAATAAAGATCAAGGAGAAAAGGAAAATAAAAGATATCACACACACACACACACACACATGCTTTTTTATCGCTCATTTTGCATATCTTCCACATAATCCATGATATTATTTAACATTTGATATATTTCCCACCTCTACTTTGATTGCAAGCAATTTGTGAATAACAGCATTTTGTTTTATAGCATTAAAAGAATCTTTATAAATGAGCGTTGAAAAAGGATGGATTAAAAATAATGCTTGACACAAATCAACCACCAAAAGCGTCACCACAAACAGGAAGTCCCACATCAGTCCACAGTCAAAACCCAACTGAAACTTTAGTTCATCTTTCAGCGTGCCCAAATGTCCCGCCTCGACTGACACACGAAACAAACTGAAGCAAAGAAATCGTCATTATTCACATATTTAAAACGCTCAATAACGTTTAATATGTTGGTCGATGTGCAGCGCTACCTCTACAACGTGTGAGGTTTCTCTGGTTTGTTACGGATGCCAGTAGAAAGACGCAACCCACATCAAAAAGAATAATGTTCTGTATTTAACTTGAGTACAGCGAGACGGGGAGAGCAGCAGGAAATCCACACAGACAGAGGAAGAACATGCAAACCTCACATAAAAGGGTCGCAAGAATCGGTTGTTCCTACTTCCTGATGCCATTTGTCCACTGTCCTCGTTCTTAAATGCATGAAGAAATAAAGAAATACACGAATAACAGAGAAGATAAAACGTTTAAAATGTCTGCAATCACAAGTATATCCAACGTATAAGGCTGGAAAGTTCAATCAACTAATTAATCAAATCGTATTTTGATAATCGTCCTCTGGACTGTCCAGACTCTAAAACACATGGGAAAAGACCTTTTATAACAAAGACATTGGTATTATTATCAATAATACACTTTATTCATAAACATTCTCTTTTTTCACCATAAATACATTAAAAAAAAATATTGTAAAAGTTCCAATGAACTAAAAATATTTGTTTGAATTGTAAAATAATTGAAAAAATAAAGAAAGGCTGACTAGTTAACTACTAAAATAATCAATGCCCAGCTGCTAATCAATATTAAAACTAGTATAAAAATTAGATAATCATGTGAGGAGGTTGTGATAGTGGGGGAAAAAAATAACACAGAAGGAAAGACTTAAGTATTTATGTATGTATGCATTTATTCATTTACTATTTACAGACACATGGTTTGAAATGACATTCTTTTGTAGTTTTCTTCTATTTACTGTATTGAGTTTGCTCTTGGACCTTTTCCATAGTATTGAAAATCAGGTGAGTGGCGTTTTAGTGTTATCTTACATTAATGATGCGACATTAGTGAGTTTACCTTGTTTGGAGTCTTGGGCGATCGTAAGAGGACGAGTCTGTGCTTCTTCTTGAAGCTGCTCTTCAATTCATGGCATTTCTCGTAGTTTTCCAGATCCACTCGCTCCAAGCAGTTCTTCTGGTCCTGAAAGATGTCAACATATTAGTAGTAGAAAACTCATACATTTTTTGAGTTGGTTTCAAACAAAAAATAAAACAAAAAAAGTAGTACTGTATATATAAAAAGATGAAAAAATATATACAGACCATGAAATAAATGCAGAAATGACTGTAACTAAGAGTGTGTGTCAAAACATAATATTTAAAATCTAACTAAGCGAAGTTTGTACTAAAATCTTTTCCACATTTGAGAAATTCACCACAAATTAACAGCTATGATAGTTGCATTTCTCTCACTTTAGTTTGGACTAACTGGGAAAAACAATTATTTATTTATTATCATTTATTATTATTATTATTATTATTATTATTATTATTATTATTATTATTATTATTATTATTATTATTATAATGATTAGTTTATTTGGTCTCTTTCAGTAGGGCCCTTAATCCTTTAGTCAATTAATCGGTCGGTGAAGTCATAGTCAGGTCCACATTTACCTACAAAATACAAGCAATAATCCACAAAACAACACTTTATAGTCTATAATATTTACACAGTGCAATTTATCAATGCTTTAATTAGGCTGTCGTGTTTCCTGACTTTTCTCTGTGTGTGCGCAAGTGTCAGTAAACATTCCGCCGCACCGGAGCACGGCCAAACTCGGACTTATAATTAAAACACTAGTCCACACTTTGCGATTCGAAAATAAGTCCAGTCGTAACTGGTCCACATGACGAGACTGAAGCAGCTGCGACTGACTTCCACTGAGCACGACGGAAAATGATGAAGAAAATCTGGCTAAAAGTTGTGTCGTGTGATTTAGTCGACTAATCGGCAGGACATCCTTTTAGTGGATAATATTGCTGTTGATAAAATGTGGCTTTGCGTCATAGCGGCACATGAAACACGGTGATCTTCAGCAGGAGCGTTCAGCCACCTGAGGGCAGCACTGAGTCTTCAGGAGTATAAATAGAATGTAAAAACTAATATGTTAGGCTACCCCAAATAAATTGTCTGTTTGCTGTAACCCGAGTAAACATTTTTTAAGTGGCTCGGTAGGCAAATTCTTATTTTTTTTACTTTGAAGGCAAAAAAAAAGATCCAAATTTTGTCATTTTTTGAGTCGGAGTGACCACCAGGGGTCAGGCTACAACAGTCAATGACAGAAAACGTCTCTATCAACCCGATCAGGAGACTAAATCTCACGATTTTAAGATATTTTAATCGACCTTTTGTACGCCGCTATCCTTTATTTTGGTAGCTAAGGCGAGCGGGGGGAACATGCGGGGGACACGGGCGCCGCCATGTTTGTTGTGATGATGCTACTGGGCGTGTTTCAATCGCAGAATGCATTTGCGTAAGTCAAATTTCACACCCTGACAGAGAAACACATGTCCTATGGACACTTCAGTGGCGCCGACAGAGGTAAACCAACTTGTCAAAAGCAATATGACAACTCCTACACGAGTACTGTATTGTTACAGACGCATGTGGAGGACTGAAAATGAGGACGCACATGTGTTGCGCGGTGCGTTCTCAGTCCTTTGGGATGAAAGTCAGGTATACCAACGTGATAAAAATATTCAACATGCCGGTTTAGGAAAGTCCGGTCAGTGAGTCGGCCAAATTATTGAAAAATAAAAGATTTTGAAGTTTTTTCAACAAAATGCTGATATTTTTTTTTCAGTCGGCTAGTTTCATAGCGGGTCGGTCGGGTTACGGCAAACAGACATATCATTTTGCCTATTCTTACCCTGAAAATAACTGAATCGCAGTTGTTGAACGTGTTTTAGAGAGTACCTTATTTTTTGTTTTGAGTACCTCATTTTCATAGACCATGATCTCGGTCTTGTCCACAGAGACGTAGCGGTCTTTGTAGCTGCACAGGACTCGACCGTGGGCCTTCTTCATCCAGCCGGACTTTCCCTGGAACCCGGGTCTGGTCTTCGGGGCTGGGTCCTCTTTCTGCAGAGGCAAAGAGGAAGGAAGTCACACACTCACATCACACTTTCAGTTCAGAGTTTCAGGAAAGATGACATAAAACGTTAAAAAGTGTTATGATAGCTTCTTTGCGTGACACGATGCAGTTGATGTCCAAAAAGGAATTAAAGTTGAAAAGGCTAAGGTAGACTTCATTGTTCTTATGTAAAATGTTTCCTTCCCTTGCGCATGTATGGTAATTTAACCAAATGCAAAGATCGTCTATCTAAATTCAAATGCAGTTATAAAGAAAACTGTTTGATACTGTAAACAAGAAGTTCTAGTCTAAAACAAAACTATAAAAATAAAATCCAAGAACAGAAAGTAAAGTAAGTATCACAGGTGAAGTATCAAAACCTTAAAACCACTTGAGAGTAAGTATCAATAGAGAAGATTAGCAACAAAAAAAAGTACTAAATAAAGAGTAAAGTTGCTTCAAAATAATATTACTCAAGTAAAAGTTATCGAAACATCTGATCTATAATTTGAATTTGATGTTAATTAACTTTAACTTGTAAAGGAGAGATACATTTCTTACTTGTAGATCTGCAGTTGGAATTGTAACCACAACTTTTACACAAATAAGAGTACTGCTAGTACACTGTCAAATATATTACTCAAGTAGAAGTAAACGGATGGTGTCACTATTGTTTTAAATGGACCCCCTTGAGTGTAAAAAACAATTTGCTTGATGTTACAAACTGATGTAGCGTTCTCTTTATATGGAATCGTTTACAACAGAACCAGCTTTAAAGTTGTTGTTACTTTGAACAACATAATTTAGGGATCAGCCTCCCCCCGTGGATCCCCATTTGGGATAAATACAGACCAGGAATACTCCATAAGAACTACAATTTTTGCAACACTCTTGCACCCCCCGTCCTGATTAAAGGGTCGGTGTAATCCCTCATTTGTGATCATCTGGACACAATGTAAGCACTGGACGGAGAAGCTAGAATGTATACTTTCCTGATCTAGATTATCCCCGTCCAAAGGGAGGAGTTGTTGCTGGTTCATCCCAAGCACAAAGAAAACAGACTAATGTAGTGTGTTCAACCCAATCTACTGAAGCGCAGAAGACTGCAAGAAGCATTACGTTTGTGGAACCAAACAACCGCCGCTCCAAAGACTATTTCAACACAGAAGGCACTCAAAGTCAGGCACACAATCAGCATCATAAAGCAACAAATCTCTCATTTAAAGACTGTGAAGTGTAGGTTCTAAGCAGACAGAATGAAAAAAAAACACAGGACGACAAAGTCTGAAGAATAAAGTCTGGCGGTAATGCAACACTTGGATGCCAACTGCCATAAAACAACACACACTACGACAGTCTGAGGACTACAAAAAGTCTGAGGAATAAAGTCTGGCGGTAATGCAACAATTGGATGCCAACTGCCATAAAACAACAACAACAACAACAAGACAGTCTGAGGACTACGAAAAGTCTGAGGAATAAAGTCTGGCGGTAATGCAACAATTGGATGCCAACCGCCATAAAACAACAACAACAACATCACAGAAGAAGAAGATTGTACGGACGTCACACCAAACCGCCACTCAGGAATAAAGTCTGGCGGTAATGTAACATTTGGATACCAACCGCCATAAAACACCAAAAAAGAAGAAGAAGAAAGGGATGATTAGAAAGAGGTGGGAAGGAGGCAATTTTTGAGTAAATCACGCCCCTACAGGAAATGTTAATGCTTTTATGACACATATTAAATGAAAAACTGCCATCGTGCACAAAGGAACGCTCTTCTCAACTCTGATATAGTAATATGAGGCTTCCCAAAAAAATATGTCTGTTTGCCGTAACCCGACCGACTTATATATATCAGCAACTTTGTCAAAATTATGCCAATTTTTTTTTCTTCTCTTATATCTCGCCGACTCACTGACCGTTTTTCAAAAAAGTGCTATGTTGAATAATTTTGTATCGCTAGAAATATTTTAAAGCCAAAAATGTTGCGACAACCGTCGAGAAATGTAACCAACACGAACGGAGCACGTCTCATTGACTGTTGAAGCCCGACGCCTGGCGGTCACTGCGGGTCACTGGCAGAATCAATTAAAATGGTGACGACAACAACATGTGTGTTCAGTGTGTCAGTGACAGATCGGTCGAAGCGAGGAAACAGAGTGAGAATTAAGAATAAGTTGATGGTTTTAAGACAGACTAATACGTGGCGTGATGTGCTAGTGGACTTGTAGGTGAAAAAGAGGAGATTGATCGCTATGTGGAGTTAAACCAACAAATTCTTGACGCAACGGGATTCGACAGGAGCTTGAAATATGCAGACTTTGTCATGTAAGATGACCAAGACGTCGAGAATGAGGATTCTACTACAGAGGAGAATGCCATGACGTTGATGATGCAAGCTGCATAAGTTAAAACTCTCCCTGACAAAATTCCAGCCACATCAAAAAAGTTTCCAGGTATTTTTCTTCAAAAAAATCTATCAATATTTAATGTATTAACGTTCACCCTTGTCGTTGTCACTTTATTTTCAAAAGACGTTATTTTATTTTGTTGTTTTGTACATTTACGGTAGCATGTCTCCTGATAAATGATAATATTAACTTAATTTCAAAGGCAAATTATCATTATGGGTGGATTTTATATACGAATTTTGATTTATTTTTTTTTGCCTTAAAAGTTAAAAATAATGAATAAAAAAAATTACCTACCTACCACTCTAAAAATGTTAGTAGGGTTACAGCAAACATACAATTAATTTGGATTTTTTTTTAGGGAGTGTCTGCAGAGCCGCGGCGCGCGGCCGAAACTGCCATGTTATTTTTGTGCCGGCCGCGCGCCGCGGCTCCTGAAACTGCTGCGCTATTTGACCGTGTTTTAGCGCCGTTTTAGACCGCGCCGGGGTAAGGTTAGGGTTAGGGTTAGGGTTAAGGTTAGGGTTAAAGGTGCCATAACATGCTTTTTTTCACGTTTCGTAGTCTATCCTAAGTGTATAATTGATAATAATAAGGGTTGTGCAACACCCTTAACATAATAGTTAAGAAATATCACCCAGACCTTGGACCCCCTCACCAACCCGGAAATGCAAACGGCTTGGTTTGATATTTGCCCCCACCCTTGCGAAGAGCGATCTGGCTCCCCCGCCCAACCCGTGACGTAGGGATGGTGACGCGTGCCTGTGGTTATGACGCGGTCTTGCATCCAATACCCCCCGTCAGTTTGGAGATTCGCGGAAAGGAGATAGTCTGTAATATAGCTAAACACTGCAGGAATCAATCAAAAAAACACTCTGGGGACATATATGATGCACAAATAGCAATGTAAGAAGGTTAAAAGCTCTGAAAAGTCGATTTTGCATGTTATGGGACCTTTAAGGTTAAGGTTAGCCATGAGGCTATAACGGGCTATAAGGGAAATGCCGCGGTCCCTGAAACTGCGCGGCCATTTGACCGCGCCGCGGCTCTCCAGCCACGGCCTTTTTTTTATGCCTTCAAAGTTAATTAAAAAAAAAGAAATGACCTACCCACTTACCCACTTGAAAAATGTTGTGTCGGGTTACAGCAAACATACAATTAATTTGGGGCAGCCTGACCGTATACATAGATAGTAATATAGTCCGTGTGTTTCTGCTGTTTTGTTTCTTGTTGGACAATGACTCTTTGGCCATAAAAGGCAACAAAGAGTAAATAGAGAAGCTGATAATAACAGGCAGGAACTGAAACTGTTGCTCTTCATAAAGGTACAAAGCTGTATTAACCGGTGCATAACTTCTGCATTATTTCACTGAAAGACTGAGCACTTTAACCACACTAAGGTTAAAGATCGCTTTGTTGAACCCATAAAGAAACGTGTCCTCTGCATTAAACTATCCATCAATGCTACCAAGGAAAGGGTTAAATGGAGCTGATATCTTATTATGTTTTTGGAAGATCCTGGAAAATATTATGGAAATCGAACAGAAATATTAAGGTTGAATGGTTTTCCAACATTGCAGCCAGAGGAGCCCATTTAAATCCACTATAGGTTTTAGTTTAAGGTTTTTTAGTATCAGAAAATGTGAAAGGACTGTAAAATAATTAGCTTTCATGCTCTTCCACTCGACCCGTGTGTATCTGTATTTTTTAGTTTTTGCTCAAAATATTGCGTAACAATCTCAGGAGTTGCTCTCGGTCATTCTCCCAAGCTCAATATTCTTGAGCTCCGTCTCATTTGTTGTGAATTCTCTCTTGACTTCCACCAATCAAACGCCCTTGACATCACAACTCAAATTGTTTGTGCCGCTTCCACAATTCCCATTTCTCCGGCTTCCGCTTAGAAAGTCGTATTTACAATTTCTCTGGCACCAATCCAATCCAATCCATGAGAGCGGTATTACATGTGTTTGACAGAGCACAACTCAAGTTTGTTTTTAGACAGGTTTCACTTTACAGCACATTTTCAACATAACAATCCCATTTAGTTCAAAGTCTGTCAAATTAGTTTTTCATATTAAATCCAAAGGTAATGTTTACATTTTACATGCCCATCAGTGTTCTCGCTGGGCTGAGTTTTGAGGATGGCGGTGGGTCACCGGCGTAGGTGTGTGATCATATTGGCTTACCACACTTTTGGGTACCGTGCGAGCGCAGCAGGCGGCGCAAGCGAACAACACCACGACGCCCGCGGAGCGGCGCTCCTTGCCTGCGCCGCCCGAACGCGCGAGCGAGCGCAGCAGCACCCTAAAATGCCTGCAGCGCGCACGGTTATCTTAATACCTAATCTTTTCAGCATGGCGGGGGCCCACGGCAGCATGACGGGCCGCCATGCCAAAAGCCCTCAGCGAGAACACTAGCCCATTACTATGTCGGTCCAGTCTTTGATCGTTGGTCCAGTTTTTGTCATCCATTTAATTGTGAAGGCCCTTTCCCTGCTGCCAAAAGTATATGCTCCAAATGTATCAATTTACAGTGTCCACGGCAGGAGTTTTGAGGCCCAAATACATAGATCTGAAATCGTGTGGGATGGCAATGACTGCAGTGCTTTGTTGTTCTCATTTCAATATTTATGAGCAACAGGACAGTTCCAAACCCCATGATTTTATAGATAAGGGTCCAGATACAGTATAAAGTATTTGCCTAGCGTGCATGTTATAAGTTGGTGGGGGAAACCGGCGTAGTGCCCAGAGGAAAAGTGTGTCAGAGCAACCATAATAACACAACTCTGACAAATGATTTCAAAAATATTTCATGCACTGTTGGTGAATGAATTCTTTTGACCCATACAACCCTCGAAAGTCAAACATTGTGCCGTGTAATTGCAGCTCATATCTTCTTTGAGGAGTCACTAAATCTGTCTTTTTCAGGTGTCAGCAACTTTCCCAGCCTTTGTTTTACTTGGAGTCATTTCCACAGGATACAGTGTTTTAGGTGGGAGGTCATCGCTGTGTTTTCACTTTCTCTGTTAAAGGGACCACATCGACGTTTTATAAAATGCACCAAGTTCAAAAGTGAGGAAGACACTGTTTTTGCTTTGCTTTTGAACACACTGTCCATCTCTGACACAATACTGTTCAAATGTACTGAAGCTGTAAACTGACAAGGACATCACCAAGGACACCACCAGAGTATTTATTTTGCTTTCAATCAGAAAAATATTTTCCATAATATTCTGTCTTCTATTCAACTGATGGCATACAGTTGTGAGCAGAGGAGGAAGCATAAATAGTACACGATAAGATAGTAAAATTGTGCAAAAACAATTGAGATAGGGCTGACAGTAAAATGTCATTTGAGACACATCCTTTGCTCTGGAGAGAGACAGGGTTGACAGATTTTCAGAGAACAACTGAACTGAACTGAACTGAACAAAAAGCAAAACAACAAACCAGCCCAAAACAGGTGACCCATCAAGCCCCACAAAAATATGTAGATAAAATAAGCACTTTAATTTGACTGTATTTTGGTCATTATTGAGTCACTATCAAGAAAAACTTGGAAAGAGACTTCAGACAAACAACAGACAAAGTCCAAAACAAGGGCGTTTCTAACTGGCCTGGGGTGGTCAGAGGCTGCCTGTGCCCCCTCAATCAGAAGGGCTGAGGCAGTATGTTGTAAAAATATTTTTTGTAGTGGAAAATTACATTAATATTTATCGTTCTCATTATTTAAAATAACACAAAAAAATGCAATGTTAAAGTCTTAACAATATCGCCTAAAAGACTCACTTTGCCTCACTTGGCCAGGCCCTGGTGACTCACTTGGGCCGCCCTAGTGAACAAACTCTGGACACGCCCCTGGAAGATTCACATAGTGTTAAAGTCTTGTTCAATATTCATCTCAATTAATCAAGTTAAATCCATAACACGGATTTAACATGGACTAAATAAGGTTTAAAGCATAACTTGTAACAAAATAAAACCAAACAATTACTAAACCAAGACTAAACAATGTCTAAACCAGGACTAATCAGAAATTAATGCGACACCAGGGCACCACAACAAAGTCATGACTGAATGAACGCAATTAAGAGTCAGTGTTGTAGCATACAGTACGGCACAAGAAGCACTAATCTAATGTTATGGCCGAGTTTAGAGTAATTTGTCCTATTATGACCGATTCTTCCACCTCTCTCGGTTTGTAGAATTTGTTGAACATTAAAGCATGGCTCATATTTGCAACTTGAAACTACCGTGATAGGAACTCCACTCAGGAGTGGAGACAGGAAGTCCCTTTTGAGCTCACGCACAGACCAAAACCCTAAGGCCATATATCTAATGACAATAATACAGCATCAACCTATCATTTCCTATAGGCCTATAATATCTATGCACACAGGAACCAAGCGGGACGCTCTGGTTTTTGTGACTGTGTCTTCTGCCTCTTGTGTATTGAACGTTTGCAAATACCAGATTCAGTAGTTACTATTGTAGTGTGTGTAAAGATAATTTGATTCATCAGAGTTTGAATTTGTAAGTGCCGCAGATATTCCTTTGTGCTTTATATGATTTTGTGGCTCTACCATACAAAGCTCTGCGCAAAAACCGTGTTGCGAATGTTGAAATACTATATCTTGTGTTATTAAAGCAGGCGTGGTTTTAAAGAGGAAGGGAGCAGTCTGGTACTCGTTCCTCTCTCTCTCTCTCGCATGTGTTTCTGATCCACATCTGGGACGAGGGCAACATCTGGATCTCATTCATTTTGACCTGAACTCATCGCGGGCCCAGTGCAGTTCACTCAATGTGTCCAATTTAACCCGTTCAAGCGGCGCTCACAATGACACAAATGAGGTGTTCCACCACAATGTTGAGATGCAATGGGGTCAATGTAAATAAGAAAAAGTACAACATTATTATTACTATGTTGAAGATACAATTAGATGAATGTAAAAAAGATCAGGCAAAGGTTAAACAAAAAATAAAGTAAAAAAAGTGCTAAATTGAGGACATAACAGCATTACTACAATTCATGGCAGTGGTGGAAGAAGTATTACATTTTGTACCAAAGTAAAAGTATTGATGTACCTGAAGAAAGTTTAATTATTATTATTTATGTATTTATTTTTAATTAAAAGTGCAGATTTTTCAGTCTAGGTAAAACATTTTTTGTAAACCTATACATTTGACTTAAGGACAGTACTTTTACTTTTGTACGTCGTTACTTTTCCCCACTGCAACTAGTAGGCTAAAACTGCAGTTAGCAGTTAAGCACAAAAATCAAATGGTGACCTCATTCCTGTGACAACCTGCCATTTTGGTCAAATCAACATATCGTTCCATGGCTTTCTCTTGGATGTGCTTGATTATGTTTGTAAGTATAGCAGAAAACGTGAATGGACCATAACATTTACCACAAAAGTGAAAAAACATCACTTTATACTTTTCATCAGATGTTTTCTCTTTTTCAGCTCATTTTATCTGCTTTATTTCCAATTTTCCATATTAACAGAACACACATTGCGAATATATACATTCTTTGATATATTTCACACCTTTATGTATTGTGAGAACATCAAAATTGTGATTAAATTATGATATTCATTGTTTAATCTACTATAGTAAGTGTCTAATGGTATTTCTATAGTGAAACATAGCACCATGATGTGTTTTATTAGATTCATTAGACATTCAAATCCTTTTTATTCATCAACAATAACATTACAACAAAAAGGTGATTCCTTGATGCAGATTCAAACTTCCTGTTCTACGTTTGTCTTTGTTTCCTTCATCGGTAACTAAATATATTTCCACCATAGCGTGAAGAGACACATTTGAACAGAGAGGCGTCGGCCGCACATAACGTAAACATGAAGTCACAGACATTTGAAAACGAACATGGACTTCATTAACGGCAACGTGTTACAAAATATGAGACTGAATGAGTGTCACAAACTGAGTGAACTCTTTCTGCTGTTTTTATGAATATTGGAACGATTGAATCAATGACCTCTGGTTTGGGTAATGTATTCATGTTGAAACTAAACTATGGGCTTTAGAAGGGCACAACACTCACACTGATCTGAATCTTCTGGCATTTACACTGCATAAACACGTGTAAACCGTGAATTAGACCTGGACAGGGGACGGTATCGATCATCATGGACGAAATCATTGCGATTACAAATAATTCTCTGTGGTTAATGACAAATATCGCAATTTTACAAAATGAATCCCAATAAACTTATCATTTTAAACAATATAACTGTTTATTGTCCCATCCCTAACCTGGACAAGACCTTTACTAGACCAGCCAGGGCTAGAACAGAACCAAACCAGTTCACATCAGGACTAAACTGGGCTCAAACCAAGTTTTAACGCATTTGATTCGAGGGGAAGTGAAACAACATATTGTGGCAAAGCAGTGACCTAGTTGCTAAAAAAGGACAAATTCACCCAAGCTGCCAATATTTTAAACTTTTATACAGTGTCTATAGAAAACACATCATGAAAGACACTGAACAAATCTACTTCCAGTGCACAGACTTCACCAAAACATCATTAGAGTTAAGATTTTACTAAAACCTATTTTTCCCAGTTTAACCATTTTGGGGATGTTATCATTTTAGTTGCTAGAAAGTCTCAGGTTTGACTCTCAGGCTTTTCTGTGTGGAGTTTTCATGTTTTTCCCAGTGTTTGGGTGGGTTTCCTCCGAGTTCCGGTTTCCCCCCACAGTAGAATCCTCCAGCTCCAGTCCTGACCAGTGTGATAAATGTTACAGACGTTTCAGTTTTGTCAGTTTAAAGACATGTTTTAACACATTTTATATTTGCAGTGTTTCGTGTAGGGGAATATAATATCAATACATTTCAACTTATGTTATATGCAACATTTTGAGGACTTTTTCCCACTCAAAGATATAACAATTAGTTTTAAACTGTTAATCATAATGGCAACGGCCTTCATTTGTCATCAGTTTGAATCCACCCACAATAGAATTAGGTCTAAAGTTGTGTGTGCAGTTTGTGTTTTATTTCTCGTCTGATCATCCCTTTTCCTCTGTCAAACATGCTGGTGTAATGCTAATTTGTGTGATAAACGAGTAGCCTGTTATCTCCCCTGGCCCAAGAAGACCTTTCACCACACAAAAGAAGAACAGAACAGCATATTTCTAAGACTGTGTACCGTAAATAGACAAGAATTAAAAAAAAAAAAAAAGCTAGAGTTGCAAAAGTGCACTTTCTCAACTCGGCACAAAGTGGAAAACAATCTATTTTTGCAACACTTTGTCATCTTGGGAGCGTGGGCACAAAATGTAGAGACAAACAAGTCATCGGCTGAATCAGGTGAGTCAGAAGAACAATGTTTACGTCAATGAGACACGTGTCAACTCGGATCCATATGAGGCTTAATGTACTCGGATACAACCCTCAGTACTTGAAGAGATTGTGTAAATGATCCATGATGTTTGTCTTTTTTGTCTGATCTTTGATGTCGTCTCATTCCTCCGTTTTCTGCTTTGTGTTCAATGAGACAAGAGCTGTTAATTACCAAAAACAAAAGAGAAATAAACTCGTTTCAACCTGATTACATTAGGTTGACGGTCCTTAAAGCAGAAATAATCAGTTCGAAATATTTGTTCTTCATACTATTCTATAATGATGTAATGTAATTTCATTTTATGTTACTTAAGTGGAATAGTGTTTAGTCAAGGTTTTAGAAAATGAACTGATATTTTTCAACCCAAAATTATAATACTTTCTTTATTTTACTATGTGGTTTAAACTACTTTTGATAAAGCTTAAAATCACTCTAAAACTATTCAAGAAAGGTAAAATTTTGTCCTGAGATTTCTTAAGCGATACTTAGTATCTTTAGTTTTAGTATCGATCAGTAGGTTTTGTGTCCATTCTATCTTTTAACTAAAAAAATAATGGAAAAATAATAAATCATTCTTGATACTTGGAGCAAATGTATTAGCTTTTTTCTCATATTGATTGATCTATGATTTTTTTTCATATTGTCTTAAAAACTAGTAGAATTGGCTTTCAATGTTAAATTTCTAAACATAAACGGTTATGAACTCTGCTCCAAATAGATTAATGCTAGATTAATGTGCAAAACATCTCCAGGGAGACAAACAATCCTCCACATAGTACTTTAAAAAACTCGACTTTAAAATCCTGTGCTTCATATTCCACTTCACACCACGTTTCACAAGCTTTAGGTCTGTCCAATTTACACCAGAACAAGACTAAACCCAGACAAAACCCAGACCAAACCATATCAGATTTCTTGGCCCAGAAGGAGGGGACGAGGGGACTCTGAGACATTGTCCATTTGCTAATTTCCCGTGAACATTGTTCAATCTGTTTCTTCACCTGCTTCAACTGCTGGTTTGATACAGGGTGTTACAAATATAAACTGAACTGAACTGAACTGAAAGAAGACTTAAATGAACAACATGGACTAAAGACATAAAAGCACCATGACAACAAATGTACTCCCATGTGTGTTTATGCAGCCAAACATTGCATACCTATAATACCCACAGTATATTGCTTCATACCAGGGATATTGTGGTTCTGGGTGAGGAGGTGTGGGGGAGTCATCTAGTTTGGTCATTCACCCTTTTACATTTACACTTTTCTCCGTGAACATGAGGCCGCTTGTCGTAAAATAAACAACATTTTGTAGCTTGGCACCTGCAGAACAAGGTTTAAATGCTCCTAAAGCCAGTCCACTGCCCGCTGTCTGCGCCCGAAGACAGAAGAAGAAAAGGGAGGTTGAGCCGACACTTTACAGGAGCGCTCAGAGAAGTGCCTTTCTGTGGGGAAAAGGAGCGATGTGCAGTTTGTGCAGGTTTCTAAATGGAAAAAAGTACAACGTATCCAGGAATGTAATTATAAAGCAACAGTGATCAATTAGTTCATAGCCTCGCCTTTAAATAGCTCCACATATGGGCATTTTAGGAGTTTATTGAACACAAATGAAAGTTGCGCTGCTGCTTAGGGATCATCTCAAAATGGGTTCAAGCTGAAAAGACTTAATATTTTTCATGGGGGGTGGGGGTGGGGTGGGGGGGTGGGGGGGCTTCAATACATCATTGTGGCAGTAATTGTTTTGAAATGCTAAAAAACGCATTAGGCCAACATTAGGCGGCGAGTGCGTGCGCGGAGCAACTTACCAAAGGATGTTCAGGGATGTTCACTAGAGGTGAGCAGGGTCTATCAAGATACTATCGTTTTATCAATGCGTAAAATTTTATGTGAAGCCAGTCTTAAGTCTTTTGGGGGGGAGGGGGTCCAGAGAGAGACGAAAAAAATTAAGTCTTTTCAGCTTCAACCCATTTTGAGATGATCCCTTAGGAAGATGTGCACTCGCTGGACGGCCCATTTTACCAGCACCTGCTCTGCTCCAAGAAAATAAAAGCAGAGAAAAGAGGTTGGCCCGCTTGTCCGCACGTAATTCTGCTGTCTGGACATACACGTTGGTAGGGACGGTCGGCTCAACATTACGTTACGCCTGTGCTTCATAAGTGAATGTGTGGTTGGGTGTTTGACATTTGAGATTGAGATTGTGGTTCCTGCTGAATCTGTCGTTATTAGTCCCGGATTAACATGTGTAATGCGTCTGTTTGCTCTGTCTGGTGTGTTTCAGTACCAGCTGTGCACCACTTATCTCCTCAATACTGCATTTGTCATCTCTCCAGTGCCCATTATCTGCAGCTTCGGCCACTACATGCCAACGTGAATCAGCCTTTTATGGCGTGGACCTCTCACTCGACGGAGGTTTATGCAGTGACGCGTTCAGTGACCCGCCGAGAGAGGAGGAAGACAGACCGTCGCATTATGAGTCACGCGGCGGAACAATTAGGCCTGTATGTGTGATGGCTGCTCCGCTCGCTGCTCTTCACGGCACAATACGGTTATGTATGTGCTCGCAGAGACACTCGGGGGCTCCGCCGGGGGAAACATGGACTCTGTGTGTGTTTGGGGCCTTGTTATCGGCAGGAGATAATGTATGATGATGTCAAATCTAATCTGCAACAATATGACGTTTTGTAAAGTGATTCAGTTCAGTTTAATGACTGCACTTCTCCCGAAGAGCTTGAATGATTAACTAACATCAGAGCGAAATGGAAATGGTTTAAGACTTTGTAACAAAGCAATAAACAACTATTTAAAATTTCTAGGGTAGAAATGTCAGTTAAGATTTTATAGATTCAAATTATATTTGAGCAACACAAAAAGGATAAGTTGTGATAAAATATGTAATATATTGTAGATAAAATGAAAAACTAGAGCTCGGTCCATATTTCTGTGAGTATTTGTCCAGTAAAACCTAAAAATCAGGTTTTTGGCTTCATGAAAATGTTAAGAGTTTATCATAATCTCCAATTTTGTGATATTCTGAGTTTAATTCAAGTTTCTCCATAAAAACACATTGTTCCACATAACTTTTGCCTCCATTCAGGAATTTAGACTGTTTTTGTGTAGACACTTTTAAAAGGGTCATTGTGAGTGAGAGACAGGTGGATTTAAAACAGTGAACTGGACCGAGACGGCTACATGTAAAAACGCAACAAAAACGCAACAAAAATAGTTCTCAACTCGTACTCTTAAAGGAGACGTAAGAGCTTTAAGATCTGTTATAACCTCATCATTAACTCACTTTCATTTACAGTTATTCATGTGCCTCTCTCAGCACAGATCACCTTTTGCCTCATCTCTGAAAATATCCAAGCTGCAAATCAGAGTTTTTAGACAATTATTGGCTCATTTTCATGCTAATATGTCTTCTGAGGGATCACCAACTTAGCCATGAAAATGAACCCACACGTTATACATGAGATGTTTAGTTTTTTAACACATCATATATAGTATTTACACAGATCAATAAAAGGGTTTGCAGTGCAGATGAACTTTGTTCTGCACTGCAAACCCTTTTATTCTATTTTATCTACCCCAATACTATAACACAGTCAATTGTATAACATAATTCACCTGAAGTGTGACATACTATATAATGCAGTATTCCTCAATATTCTTTAACAGTTCCCCATATGTCTGTGGTGTAGCAAAACAAACAGCTCTAACTTGTGTTTGTGTCATGTACGTTAAATCACAATTTAACGATTATTCACGATTATTGAGACTAACAACAGTGAAATCTTTAATTTTCTTTCATTCCCGTGGTCTGACATGTGACTGTTTGTGACCGGCTTTACAAAACTGAACTTTCTGAAAGATAAAATAAAGTTAAATGTGACAATAACAGACAGATAAAAAAGTTCTTTACTATTTTTGGGCTATAAACTGAACAGAAGTTTAAGAATGTATAAGTATTGAGATTCTGATTCTGACTTTATAATCAATACCATTTTTAATACAATGCTGAAGCAACAACCAAACTTTTTACAAAGCCACTTACACTATAATTATACATAAATATAAGATAAACTGTCTTTTGTAAAAGATAAAACGTGTAGGTAGATGCTGAACTAATACCACTTTAACCAGAGCCAATTATAATAGTATAAACTTTTCAATTGGGATGTCAGGATTTCAAATTTAAGTGAAATGAGAATAAACGTTGCAATTATTAACATCACGACCAAAACATCAACAAATCCTAAATGTTCTTCCTTCTTCTTTTCTTAAACACATTACCCCTGCTCAATATGTGATCTCCTTTATGAATCTGAATGATCAATATGACATAAACAGTGAGATAAAAAACACTTTACATTTAGGTTTACTTTTTTGAGGAAAAGGTGAGCAGAAAAAACTTAATTTTGCTGATTGATTATATTTTTTTAGTCTCTTGAACCTAATAATCTTGATATCTCTACTTTTAAGGTTTACATTACAGAGGCTACTTAAAGTCTATATGATATGACACATTAGACTGCACTGTAAAACAAAGGGAACGTGATTACATTTAATTACTTATTTTTACCAAACATTTTCCTTGTTTTTCTCAAGTTAGGCAATTTTTATGACATTTATAAAGTCACTTCCTGGTTTGACATGAGCAGCAGATATGACATAGGCGGAGGTAATTACACTACTGTTACTTAGCAACCAGATTGTAAACAAGGGCCAAAAGTCCATTTAAATCATACAATGGTTTGACAAATAATTACACCTGATAGCACGTTTATTTTGTTAAACGATTGTTTGAACTGTCATAAAAAGGTGTAAGTTGTGTGCAAACTTTCTCTGCATTTTTTAATGGAATGGCACTTTTTGATGACATCACAGAGGTGGAGGTGTTTTGTTGTAGGGTAAAACAACACATACTTTGGGTGATGAATCTTTAATTCCATTACAGTGGGTGGCAGTAGTCTAAAGAATGAAGTCTAAAGAATCAAGTTTAAAGAATCAAGTCTAAAGAATGAAGTCTAAAGAATCAAGTTTAAAGAATCAAGTCTAAAGAATCAAGTCTAAAGAATCAAGTTTAAAGAATGAAGTCTAAAGAATGAAGTCTAAAGAATCAAGTTTAAAGAATCAAGTCTAAAGAATCAAGTCTAAAGAATCAAGTTTAAAGAATGAAGTCTAAAGAATCAAGTCTAAAGAATCAAGTCTAAAGAATCAAGTTTAAAGAATGAAGTCTAAAGAATCAAGTCTAAAGAATCAAGTCTAAAAAATCAAGTTTAAAGAATCAAGTTTAAAGAATCAAGTCTAAAGAATGAAGTCTAGCGGTAATGTAACACTTGGATACCGACCACCATAAAACACAGAAGAAGAAGAAGAAGAAGAAGAAGAAGAAGAAGAAGAAGAAGAAGAAGAAGAAGAAGAAGAAGAAGAAGAAGAAGAAGAAGAAGAAGAAGAAGAAGAAGAAGAAGAAGAAGAAGAAGAAGAAGAAGAAGAAGAAGAAGAAGAAGAAGAAGAAGAAGAAGAAGAAGAAGAAGAAGAAGAAGAAGAAGAAGAAGAAGAAGAAGAAGAAGAAGAAGAAGAAGAAGAAGAAGAAGAAGAAGAAGAATGCATATTTTCAGTTGGCTGTCAACCGCTATTAAAAGTAACAACAACAACTCTAATTCCAATAATTTTCTACATTTATTTGTCAAATTGTCTTCACAAACTGCATCTTGACTGATGGAAAGCTATAATATTTTGTTCTACCACAAGGACTAACACACTAAACAACGTCATAATTAGAAAAATATGGGTTTACATACATACACTTTTGAACTTTCCAGCTCTTCTGCCCACACCAGCGCCTTATTGAATGTGGACATAGAAACTTTACCATTTCCCATAAAAATCCCTCTGACTAGAATGCGCCGACGTCATGGCTCTGCGCTTCTCATTTTGGGTGAATCACCTCCAAAAATGTGTCTGCATTAGTGACGGCAGCACCAGATGCACTAACACAGCTGCTCCACGAGGTAAACCGTCCACATTATTTACAACAGTCCAAAAGCTTCGGTGAGACTTGCCTAATGACTTAAAATAACATCTGATTCTCCGCTGTTTTTGGTTCTGGGATTTTTTGTCTGTGTGGATGAGGTCACACAGTCATTTTGCAAGTCCATCCACAGTTAATGAACAACGGTTCTATGTAGGGATGTGTACCGGTACGCAGGACCGGATCGGACTTGTAAAAACGTTTCGGTTCAGGTCCAAAAAAAACGAAACCCCAGTGATTCGGTTCTGGGCTCATAAAATCTAGCACTCACATACCATATGCTTTTCGTTCTAGAATCTAGACCATCTTAAACCTTCCATAGATCGGAAAAGACGTAAACACTGACATCGCTGTCAATGGCGCAACCGTAGCGACGCACGCGTAGGGGCACAAGTTGAAGCTGGCGAAATTAGTTTAAAGACGCGAGAGACGCGAGAGAGGCGGCAGCCTGTAAGATCGCTGGCTTTATTTGAACGATTTTAAGCCGCTGCGTGCGTCGCCGCTTGTGCCGCTCCGTGAGTTAGTTTAAGACGCTTATTAAAGGATTTGGTTTGGGTGTAAATATTGTAACTTCTCGCTCAGGTTAGTAATGCTGGTTTAGTGCTCACAAGTTGTCACTTTATTTCACTTTGCAACAACTTGTAACTAATATGCATGGATCTATTATATTAGCAATATGTAATGACCTGGACTCCACACAATAACAATGCATCAACAACAGTGTGAAAGGAACATTTAACCAGATAATGCTTAACATTAGGGTCGCTACAATATGAATGAAATAACTGTATTATGTTGTGGTGTGATGCATTTATTTCAGTGGGTTAATGTGCAATATACATATTTATACATCTAAGTAAATAATAAGTCAAAGTAATATTGTTTAATTGCTGGATTCATTAATTGGAGCTTATATGTTGTAATAGTATTTTGTATTCTACAGTTGTTAAATATGGGCTGGTGTTTAATGCTGTTAATATGATGTATTTAAAATATTTTTATATTCTATTTTTGATACTGCTAAGTTGATTGATTTATAGTAGTTCTAGTTGACTTTTATGCTAGTTTTTGAAGGTTTTTACCTGACTTTGATGCCAATGGATCTGCAAAATTGAAGAGTGGAAATGTATCTAAAGACATTAAACTTCAAGTGTGGGTGGACCCCCTTCAAGTGTGGGGGCCAGCCCACTCAAACCAGTAATACACGTGACAAACATAGTTTCAGCTGAAACAGCTGCCCCAATACCAATACCAATACTATACTGTGTTTGATAGTCATCCTTGTTCAAGTGTCTTCAACTTAATTGCGTTGCTTGTGTTATGCTGGTTTTACATTATGCAAATATGGAATGGGTTTGAACCTAAACCTAAACCTTAGGATTCGAATCAAGACCTGAACCTGAACGTGGGTTTAGGTATGCATCCATACTTCTATGTGATGAAATAATATATATAAGCCCTACTTCATCATCCCACTCCTTTTCAAACTGTTGATGAATGAAACTGCATCAACACAAAATATAGATCCAAAACATAATCTGTTATTGCTTTGTCTGGAAGTTAGATTGGTTGGATTAAAGTAGGTTTAATTTTAAAAATGTAATGTGTTGATTTTTGATTACGTGTTTCTATTGTGCTGTTCTTTAAAGTATTGTGTGTTTTCTCACGTTCATCATTGTACATTTGGTCCATCGTAAATGGCTCAGTAATAGAAACAGCTCCATGGAAACGGTCAGGGGGCGGAAATCTCTCTGCTGATTCAATAGGAAATGCAACTTTATACATTTCCTGGTGAATCGTGTCTTTTTAAAAAAAAAGTAAAAGTAATTCAATTCAAGTCAACACTGAGTCTTTGGAGGTTCTGGACCTGGCCTTACCTCAGAAAAATAAACCGATTGTTGTATCGATTGTTGTATTGTACCGACTATAGATGTAAAAATTCAGCATTTAGCATGTAAAAACTTAGCATTTAGCCCGCACGCTAGCTAACATTAACATTCTTGGATAACTTTACAAATTAAGGCTGTTTGAGCATTTTATTCTTGGATTAACCCTTGTACAATATAACTCCGTTTGCTCTTGTAATTATTGAACAGGGTGATTAAACTTCAGCATTAAATTAATGCATTGCCCCTCCCACAGTGGTCCGTTAATGGGCGTGTCCTGAACTGCAGAACTAAGCCCCGCCTCTTCACAGTGACATGTCAGCGTAACAAGCAGCAGACTGTCATTTCTGTTTTTTTTTTAATTGTGGCTTTGTGAAATTTAAGAACCCTACCAGTGTCACTCGGAGTCTTCATTTTTCAAATATTCCAAAACAGGAATGTGGGCGGGGATAGGGGGTAGGTGAAAACTGGAATTTTCTGAGCACTTAAACCTCAGTTGCAGGACGATAAAATATTCAAACGTACATGAATCAATCAAAATACAACTTTAAGTAATTAGTATAAAGGCATTATACTTCATATCTGTGGAGAGGAGACTGCTCGCAGTAAGAAGGTGGATTTCAAGATATTGAAAGCTTTCTGTAACTTCCCTGAAAAGGTAGCCACCCACAGTCCTGCAGGTTCCCTTTTCTGCTGAACCGTCTTCCTCAAACTGAATTTCAAGCAAGTTTAATAGTACTCATTTGAAGTTTTGATACCAGATAAGAAGCCGAGTGTAACTATACAGAAGGGATTTAGAAGCCCTGTGTTTAGGCTTGCACTTTATCACTTTATCACTAACAAAGTAAACATTATGAGATGTAGTCAAACCTTTCTTTAAGATTTTGAACTTGAATTCTTGCTCTGTTTGTTATTTTCTTTGGAAAAGGCCAAAGACAAAATGTTTTTGATCAAATAGTTATATCCTAACTGTAAATACAGCCCTACAATTAGAAATACTACGTACTATAACATTTTAAATCAGTAATAAAAGTGTGGTAAAAGGTTTTAGTAGAAGTACTGCGGTGGTGATAGTACTTGGAAGTGAACTTGCTCTTACTTTTATTTCTAAATAAACCCCATTATTTAGCTTCAAAGTGTATATATTTAATTTCATGTTGTAAACATTTCTTGTTCATGAATTTTTTTGTGAGCGCCTTGAATTTTAAGATGTGTTAAAGTAGTAGGCACATTTACTGGTCATAGCATCATATTTTATTATAGCGTATATTTAATAGGGTTGTCAAAAATTATAAACTAATCGACACTAAAACTAGTATCGAAACTAACTACTTAAAATATCGATAGAAAAAATCACTAACTAGACAAAATTTGACCTTTTGTGAACCAATATAAGACCACAGTGTTCAATACTGAAAGTACTATCATTTTGAGTTGAAAATGTCAGTCAATTGTGAATTTTAACTAATCAATGTAATTAATTGTAGATTGGGTATAGATCATATCTCTTCTCAATCTAAATCGAGTTTGATATTTTAGTATCGTGACATATTACACAAAAAACGTTCATACCACAGAAAATAAAGGATTATCTTATCTTAAAACAATTATGAAATCTTTTATCACAACAGTATAAGTATATTTGCTACTTTTTTGTTGAGTTAACTTTTTTACAGCCTAAACAAGCAGTAAACAATACATTAAAATAATTTAGGCAAATGATTAACCTAGTGGAAAAAGAGCATGTTATTAACTGCCAATAGACACTACTGCGAACATAATAAAGTTCTAACTGCTTTAAATTCCCAACAAGCAGCTCAATCGCCCTGTTAGTCTGTTAGTCTGTCCTCCTCCCAGTGTGGCCCAATAAAACGCACTTCAGACGCTTGTTTACGGGCGATAAACCAACACCGAAATGACAACGGGGGCCAAATGAACTTAAAACAAGACTTATCTTTAGCTGAACGCGCCATTAACCCCAACAGACACCTCGTAAATCCTTATATAACACGATTTTTAAAGGGAGTTTGTTTTTGCGCCGTCGCCCAATGCGCCAGAGAGCAATAAAGATGCTGGAGGACTGACAGCTGGGCAGGTGCTTGGTGCCAAAATAGTCTTTTACGCGTGACTTTGGGCGTCTAAAAGTGTCTAAAAGTGTGCAAATGCCACTTTTAAAAACGTCCTCGGATGTAATTAACACACAGACAACGAAAGCATGTTAGTGGCTACATTAACGCCACTTTTTTGTAACATAAACTTGCTGTATAAAATAAACGTTTTCATTTGGTGCACGACTCCCGTTTGTTTTTGGCTCGGACGACACTACTCACATCTTCCATGATAAAGTCCGTTATGTGGGGCTGGATTCACTCGACGTCGCCGCTCTCTCACGCTCCTATCCCGGCTCTAGACTCGTCGCTTGTCCGCTGCTGGCTGACGGGCGCTGGACGCATCTCCAAAAGAAAACAAGTCCACCCAAAAATGAATGCGTAAATGAGGAAGTTTTTCAGTTCGTGACACGGGCTGACGCGCCTCCTGTGTCTATTTCCCTCAAATGGCCCAATTCTGAAAAAGTTTGAAGACAAAAAAAAAAAAAGTTTGGTTTCCGGTTTGTATTTCGGTGTTGACTAAACGGCGACACGACGCCCCGCGATGAGCGCGTGTCCGCGGGTGAGAGCGGCAGCGGGAGCCGGTGCAAACGTGGACGAGAGAGAGACTGTTTCTGTTTGCAACGCGCTAAAGTGTGATTCCGTTCGGTCACGGAGAGTTTGCAGCCGCTGATGCATCTCCTCCTCCTCCTCCTCCTCCTCCTCCTCACAGCGGACTCTCCTCTTATTACAGACGGGGCCACCGGCAGATGGCGCTATTTAGGCTATATCGATCCCGTTTAAAAGTGATAACAAATACGTTCTACATTGATATGATTTTTGTGAATGTTTTTTCTTAAAACAAAGTCCTGGTCACATCTAAATATCCACTGAGAAGTCTTAAGTTTTGGTCCATTTTATCAAGTTAAATGTCAAGTCAAAAGTCCAAGTCATGACCTGGAAGTCCACATCTCTGCTATTATGTATGTATAAGTAAGTGATCAGCTAAAATGTTCTAAAAATAAATGATCATAAACAGTGTATAACAGTGTAACATTAGAAAGATTTACAGAAATGTTGATTCCACACATTTTTGTTCTTTTCCCCTACAGATATATTACATATAAACAATGTTGAGGCTATAAAATAGTATTTTCCATCATTTGAGATGCAAACAGGAGAAAAACAGTGTAATTTAGGTGAATTGTGGTGATTTGCTCAGTGTTGCATTGTGTAGAGTGGAGTGAGAGAGAGAGACCAGATGCTAGAGAATATTTTTGTAGAAGGATGTGTACGTTGAGTTTAATATTGTTCATACTTGATACGGTTTTATGTTGTACTTCTTTACTCTCTGGCCTCTGTGGATGGTCCTCAAACATGATCTCCAGAATCATCTTATTATAGTCTATATGTATTTATTATGTACAAATATGTATTTTATATGTTAAACTTTAAATGTTGACTTATTGTACAGGGAGACAAATCAACCTTATTTTATATAATTATTATTTCCTGGACATTGCATTTATCAAGATGTTGTTGTTGTTATCAAGAGATTCAACTTGTGGAAAAAGAAGCGGAACCTTTATTGTGAGTTTCTTGAAACCCGGACATTACCGCGGATGGACCAGTGCAACTTTGTTATGGGAACGGACTCGCGTCTTTCTCTCACAACATGTTAATTACTGAGTTTTAGCTATTTTATTCATTAACAGGCCTCGTTAGACTTATGATGCTATCCGGTGAAACATGTCTGAAGTCGCTTTAGAAGAAATCTCGGTTTTGTCATCGATTTACTGCGGAGAGGGAGAGTTTGAGCTCCTGCAACAATCTGGTCAGCTCATTTCTGTGGACATTAAACCATGAACAAACAAGCTATGTAAAATATTATTTATTTAAGATTAAATATCACTTGGGGAAAAAATAGGTCCGCTTTGCATTAAAAAAAAACTTTACTTGTCATAGACTATAAAAAACTGCAATCAATGGAAAATATGTAAGTATTGTAATTGAGTCCTATAATAGCTCTATCGAATAGCCCTACTTGAATAAACGACTTCAAGTTTGAAGCTAAAATTAGGAGTGGGGGATATTGACTACAATTAACATCTTGAATTTTTTTTGTATTATCTTCACAAGGCATCAAGAATGTGCTCAAATGTGACGACAAATAGCTCGTTTCAGGTTCAAGTTCAGTGCAAAGCTTGAATGGACCGTAATAACCACAAAAGCACAGAAATATGTCATATCCTTGTTTGGGAGAAAACACGAGACGTTTCTGTCTTTTTTTTTTAGCTAAATTTGATATAGACAATAAAGGACACTCAATATTCTAATTTAGCATATTTCCAACACAAAAGTTGGGCTTATTCTTGATACATCTCCGTCCTCTAACAAGGCTCATGATATAGCATAATTATCATCTGTATTTAATATTTTATGATTGCATTGATCTAATAGCAGTGTGTTTCCTTACCTTCTCTTCTCTCACAGCAGCTGGAGTGACGCTGCAGATCACGTCATCTGTGCTGGGACGACAGGACGTGACTCTGTTATTTAACCTGTCCCTGTCGTACCCCAAGAGCCCCCCGGACATCTCCGTCTCCTCCTCTGTTCTGTCCCGAACCCAGTGTCAGGATATCAGACACAAACTGCTACAACAGGCGGCCGCTTTACCTCCTGAAGCAATGGTCCATCAGCTGGTAGAAAGCTTCCATGTGAGTTTTGCAAAACCCACCTGCACACAGACGAAATATGCTAAACGATAATATTGATACTACATTATGCCACTCTCGCAGAATGAACCCTTTCCTAAATGAACGACCCCATAAAAACATGAGTTGCAGTTTTATTAATTGGTTGTTTTCAGATTCTAGAATGTGACAATCATAACCTCAGACGGGGGGCAAAAGCCAGAATCCCCTATTGAATATTTGCATGAAATATCTAAAAGATAAACTCACAAACGTTTAATCTGATGATTTCAGTTGTGATAAGACTAGGGATGCATACCTAAACCCACGTTCAGGTTCAGGTCCTCATTCGAATCCAGAGATTTAGGACCTGAACCATGCCATATTTGCATAATTTAATACCAGCATAACACAAGCAACTTGGCTAAATTAAGTTGAAGACACTTGAACAAGGACGACTATCAAACACAAGGCTTAACTGCAGAGTGAAATAAACTCAACTTGGTTTATTCACTGTTTATTAACAGAAGTTACAACTTACAAATCACAAGCTACTAGCTAGCTAACACATATTCATGTGTTTTACTTGAGGAACAACTTCTGAACAAGAGCAAGTTGAGTATTGGTATTGGGGCAGCTGTTTCAGCTGATACTATGTTTGTCACGCGTGTTACTGGTTTGACTGGGCTGTTCCCCACACTTGAAGGGGGTCCACCCACACTTTAAGTTTAATGCCTTTAGATACATTTCCACTCTTTAATTTTACACCAGACCATATTTAACAACTGTAGAATACAAAATACTGTGACAAAATATAAGTTCCAATTAATGAATCCAGCAATTAAACAATATTACTTTGACTTAGTATTTACTTAGATGTATAAATATGTATATTGCACATTAACCCACCTAAATAAATGCCAAATGCGTCACACCACAACATAACACAGTTATTTCATTCATATTGTAGCGACCCTAATGTTAAGCATTATCTGGTTAAATGTTCCTTTCACACTGTTGTTGATGCATTGTTATTGTGTGGAGTCCAGGTCATTACATATTGCTAATATAATAGATCCATGCATATTAGTTACAAGTTGTGTGTGTGTGTGTGTGTGTGTGTTAGTGTGTGTGTGTGTTAGTGTGTGTGTGTGTTAGTGTGTGTGTGTGTGTGTTAGTGTGTGTGTGTGTGTGTGTTAGTGTGTGTGTGTGTGTGTGTGTGTATGTGTGTGTGTGTGTGTATGTGTGTGTTAGTGTGTGTGTGTGTGTATGTGTGTGTGTGTGTGTGCCCACTCTGGGGCGGAGCTGGTGTGTCTCTGGGGCGGAGCTAAGAGCAGGCTCAGGAGACAAGGTGATTTTTTATGTTCCTGTTCCATCGGCCAACAGTAACCAACTCTGTTCGAGAAATAAAGTGACAACTTGTGAGCACTAAACCAACATTCATTACTAACCTGAGCGAGAAATTACAATATTTTTACACCCAGACCAAAGCACAACCCGCTCCTTTAACAAGCCAACACCATCCATGGAAGGTTACAGATGGTTTAGATTCTAGAATGAAAAGGATATGGTATGTGAGAACTAGATTTGTTATGAGTCCAGAACTGAATCACCGGGGTTTCGTTTTTTTTGGACCTGAACCGAAAAGTTTTTACAAGTCCGGATCCGGTCCTGCGTACCGGTACACATCCCTAGATAAGACGCATTAACTTCTAACTTCTTATATCATAACAAAAAAACTGCCTTTTAATAGTATTCATTTGAGCTGCTCGCCATCTGTATTTAATATTGGCCTAGAGTTATGTACCTTAGTGAACAAAGACTTTACTCATAGTGAACAAATAGTTTATTAAGAATGATTCGGGCTTAGTAACTACATAATTAAATGGTGTTAAGAGTGTTAATACATTTGGTACCAAGCCAAGGTTATTAAAAGGGTAGTTTTTATAAAGTCTCCTTGCCTTTTACTAGGTTGTAGCTCAAGTGCTAATTTTCACCACCCTGGGCAGCTGATGTAATAAAGTCCCACAGAGGGGAGAGGGAACATGCAAACATTTGCCAACCCGGGAATTGATCCCACGACCTGTTTCCTATAACCGCTGAGGCTACAGTGCCGATATCATACAATTTATTTTTCTACCTTGCGATCATACTACAATAATACAGAAACATGATTATTTATGTGTAATTTGTTTGTATTGTGATGTGAATGCATATTTTCCTGTTCTGTAAAGTACTTTGAATTACTCTATGTATGAATTGTGTTCTACAAATGAATGTGCCTGGCCTTGAAGTCTTGCCCAAAGCAGGACACAACTCTATTTGTTTTCTTCTTCTATTTTTACACACACGTGAATAGATGCGGATTATCCCAGACAAATAATACATTTAATAAACCAATCTCCTCCTTCTGAATCCCAGTAACTTTATCTGTAACTGGTCTGTTTTTCCACAATTCCTCTCCCAGAACTTAGACGTGTCAGAGGCCAATTCCGGATCAGAGTCGGAGGTGAGACCGGACCAAGACCAGGAGCAGTGGGTCTCAGTTCTGTCCCTGGACCACATCAGATCCAGAAACCGTTACGTCTCTCTCCTCGAGCGATGGAGCAAACAGCTGCAGCTCAATGGGAGGTTATTACTGGGCCGGAACATTCTGGTTTTACTGCAAGGAAACAGAGCCAGCATCAAGGTAAATATTTAAATCAAACAAACCTAAAGTCACATTCTCTTCCTGTATCAAATAGGGATCATCAAAGAAAACCTGTTTTTTCCCAGAGTATTTGGATTGAACTATGACATTCATGGATTTTGTTCATTGTAAACCACAACATTGATCTGAAACAGCTTAATAAATAATATAAACAGTTTCATTACCTTCCTGTTGAACAGCAGAACTGATAAGATCCTCTTCACTGTGATATTTCACCGAAACAAGCAGCAGATTTCATTTACCAATACTTGTTTTTATTGCTGAAAATTAGCTACCTGACAGCTACATTTTTGTACCCTACATGTATCACTTGGAGTCTGAATTTGTTTAAGCACACTGCAGTAAACAGAGATAAGGGGTGGGTGAAAATGGACATTTTCTCAGCAATGAAACTTGAAACAAATGCAGAACAATACAAGATCACTCAAAATACAACAAGTACAATAATTATGAAAGAACACCATTATAACATGAATAAAAGCTCTTAAAAGAACATAGTAATAATA